>NC_068400.1:4602567-4631015 GCF_023724105.1 Carassius gibelio
ATCAAAACACTGCTGACTCCTTGCAGTATGAGATTTCTGATCTGCGTCTTCCTTATCCCGTTAAAAAACATATTACATTAAAACCATATTCCTTCCGTTCTAAAAAAAAAGTTGCACTAACTGTTCGTTACAAGCAGCATTTGCCATCAGGCAGGTAGCTAACATAAACATATTTTTGCTAGCCTACCTGCTGCAAAATTACACCATTTGTACAAGAGTGACAAGTAGAGCTATTTTATCCAGTGTAATTTATCACTTACCACTATCTTGTTTTTTCTTATCCTCCTCTTCCTTTCTCTTCTTTCTCTTCTGGCTTCCTGAAGCATAATTCCACTTCATTACTGCTGAGGAGGTTTTGTATTTTGCCGGTAGCAGAGATCACGTGGTTGGCTGGCTGCTGTCAGCAACTACTGAGAGGGGCCCCCTTGACAGGGATCGCAATAACAGTGTCATTACACGTTACTGCATTGACGATCAAAGGGGCACTCACACAGTGTCGTTGCATTTTATTCTTAACCACTCGTTGTCTTGGGGCCCCAGGCCAGCTCAGGGCCCCAAGCAATTGCTTGGTTTGCCTGCCTTGTCGCGACGGGCCTGACCATAACTTTACTTTAAAGTTTCGAACACAGCCTCAGTTAGTTAGTGACTATAGAGATGATCACAAGCATGCTATTAAGTTTTTTCGAACGAAAACAAGTTTTCAAACACTTAGTTTCAACCTTTCAGAACTTTATTTTCAGTTTTGAAACATGGCAGGATGTTAATCCCATACTCCGCAAGTTAATTTTCTGCCAGCAGAAGGCGCCAAGAGCGGGAGAGGTAGAGGTTTCTCCAATTATGGCTGCAAAACGGCAATGAGCTCACAAACGCTGCCTTATCAAGCATAACATGCGAGCTGAATTTGAACATTTTCTAAATACAGTAGTTTTCCTTCTGAAATACAGTGATAAAAAACACCCGCTCTGGTTTTTTAAAACCCTGCAGTGTAGTCACTTTAAACCATAAAAAGCAACCCAGCAGGTATGATAACCCAACTGGTTGGGTTAAAATAACCCAGCGTTGGGTTCGTCCCTTTTTGACCTAGCGCTGGGTTGCTAAAATAACCCAAATTGGGTTGTTTTCAACCCAGCAGTTTTTAGAGTGTAGTCAATTTGTGTTTATCCTTGTGTTCATTATTTTGCTATATACTATTATTTGGTTAGTTTCGATATATAAATCTCATACTACTTTCGTATTGTGTTGTGGGATATTCTATTGTGTTATCACAATGCAAAAAAAAGATAACAGGCTATTGAGATTAATATAACTTTACATACAGCCATGCTTAATTAATGCATTCATTTCTACATTCAATATACTCTTACAGATCATAAAATGCACAGATTGCCAGTTGGAGGATGACACTCCTAAAGGTAATTGTTTATACTTTTGAGAAAGAATTGAATGTGCAATCAGTATTTACTAATGCAAATCTACCCCTTTAAAAAAAAAATAATAATAATACACATATTAGTAAACATTTTATTGTGTCACCTGTGAAGAAGGTGTTCTACATAGGCATTTATCATCAAAAACAAATTGTGTTCTGCTCTATTCGATGCGATAGGTGTCAGTAAAGTTATGACAACACCACATCTAATAAAATTTATTTTTCACAATCCAAGCTTCCTTTTGAACATTTTTAACCTTTTGAACTTCTTGATGTTCTTTATATTCAAAAATAATGATACTAATTAGTCCCAGCTTCCTGCTTCAATAGGAAATGAGTGTTTGTGCCAGACAACTTCATAGTGTCTTTGTGTTTGTGAGTGACAGGAAGCTATTGAGAAGTGAGGGCGAATGGGATGGGCAGAAAGTATATTGGAGTCAACTTTAAGTGTTTTGACTGGTTGCTTGTACGATTTGGTACTTCTCCCTCACATTCCGTCGTCTCTGGTGATCAGTGGTTACTTCTGATGTATTCTTTGCTGGAAACCAGCCTTTCTTTCCATCAGAGAGACGCATGCCTTCATACCAACCTTGACAAGTGAAATGGAAATCAATTTTATTTTCGAGAATAAAAAAAAAAAAAAAAAAAAGATTTGATTTTAACTGTACCTTCACTGGTTTTGCGCAGCACATTGATGACATCAGATGGCTCCAAGCTTAGCTCGTCTGCCTGTTTTGCTACATACTGACTGACACACTGCACTTGGGGACAGTCTGATTGACACACACACACACACACACAATATCATTTCAGAAGCTTCCTCTAAGTGATATCACAGACCCATTTTCAGAGTTTGACAGCAACTGGTCAACATTCACTTTCATTGTATGGAAATCAACTGTTCGCTAAAGAAGTCCTTTTGTGTGACATGGAAAAATTTAAATATTTGGGCATATATACACAATAGCATGAAGGGAAGTACAGGACCAATGATTTTATTTTAGTATGTTATTTTTATAAAACAGCAGATATTGTGTTGTGTGTGTCCAATACAAATTTCCTTTGAGATAGTAAACTTGATCTTATTTTATTTTTGGGAGAGTATTCCATTAAAAGACAGTGCTACTGCATTGTGTGATGTTTCCCACAGTGTCTGTGAGGTATTGAATTGAAAGCTCACCCCAGTCCTCATAAATCTTGTCCTCCCCGAGGGCTGCTTTAATCGACGGGAAAGCAGCCATCCACCTATGCATGTCTGACCTGGGGAGAGGGTGAGAGTGAGAGAGGTTTGAATGATAAAAATGTAAAATGTCAGTTATTGCTAGTTATAGACTAGTATGAATAAAACTGAGCTACATGCATCTTACTCTGTATTAGCCTTGAGCAAGTGTTCACATGTGTTCCCCCGATGGTTTTCCAGTAGGGTCAAACAGAAACAGTGATCCAAGTGTGGCCAAAGATTGTTTTCTGTGGCCTGTACTTGAACCAGAGACCGATGCGCATGATCAATCACCACAAAGCGGTCTGGAGAGCCACTGAGAGGAGAGGGAGGCATGAAAGGACAACACATGGGTCCGTGTATCTTTTGGTCATTCAATTTTCTATTTAAAAATAAATAAAGATAAATAAGAAACAGTTTGATTTTCGTTTTTTCGTTTTGTTTATGAAACGGAAAACAAAAATTTAGCTGGATTTTTCGTATTTTTGTTTGTGGGTAAAAAATCAGATTATGCTTTAATTTTTTTTTGAATGTGTGGGCGGCGCTGAAACGCCCCTTTCATCCCTTCTGTACTGCACCGACAAGCGGCAACCGTGTGCAGTTCATTTTCATCAGGAGAGAAGCGGCATACAGCAGAGTTTATTAATCCTGCCAATTCTTTGCTAGTGGTGCTTGCAAGCTTTTTATATATATATATATATATATATATATATATATATATATATATATATATATATATATATATATATATATATATATATATTTTTTTTTTTTTTTTTTTTTTTTTTTTTTTTGACCAAACAGAAATTAATTTATTCAATGACATTAGAATTTTACTGTAAGATCTACAATGACAAATATGTGCAGATTTTTTGCCTACTAATTTTATTCTATGCCTATTTAAGAAAAACCTCACAGCCTAACATGTTTTCATTTGCTATACAAACAACAGCAACTGAAACTTTATCTTGTAGAGTGTAGTCTGCTGCACTTCTCCGATCGGCGGATCCCGATCCACAGCTTCCATCCCGATAACAAGAGGAAAGAGCTTCAGCTCCATCAGTTTGGGTCGTAAGACACCCTAAATAACATCAAAACTCAACAGGATTTGCTTTCTGTCATCTCGGTCTACATTAACTTCTTTCTGAAACGTCAGAAATGAACCAGGCTCATGCATCAGACGAACCATGTCTTACTGGACACGTCTACTTTTAAAATAAGCCATTTAAATAGAATAATAATAATAATAATTTTATATTTAGGCCTATGTAATTCAAATGAAACCAAAGGTGCAGTGTTTCCCGTCTGAACTCATTATCTGTAACGATGTCACACCGTCACTATATTCATACAGTCATCTACAGAATTCGTGAATTCAGTTCATAATTCTAAGTAGCCTATAGCATATAATTAAAACATTTAAAGTAGACTAATTATGGGGAAAACTTAACTTATATTAATATAAATTTTATTATAAATGTGGGGTTGGATTTTTCCCATTTAATTTTTTTTTATGAATGGCCTAGAATAAAATAAGTAGGCAAAAAATTTGTAGTAGGCCTATATTTTATTCCATGTTGTTGTAGATCACAGGCTAAAGTAAAATGCAAATGGTGTTTTATGAATAAAGTTGTCAAGTCTGCTTTGTCAATAACTATAGCAGCCGGAAAAACATAATATTTTTTTTTTTATTTTATTATTAATTTAATTAATTATTATTATTATTATTATTATTATTATTATTATTATTATTATTATTATTATTATTTTATCTTGCAAGCACCACTAGCAAAGAATTGGCAGGATTAATAAACTCTGCTGTATGCTGCTTCTCTCCTGGTGAAAATGAACTGCACACGGGTGCCGCTTGTCGGTGCAGTACAGAAGGGATGAAAGGGGCGTTTCAGCGCCGCCCACACATTCAAACAAATATTAAACCATAATCTGATTTTTTACCCTCAAACAAAAATACGAAAAATCGAGCTAAATTTTCGTTTTCCGTTTCTTAAAAAAAAACGAAAAAACGAAAATCAAATCGTTTCTCATTTATCTTTATTTATTTTTAAATAGAAAATCGAATGACCAAAAGATACACGGACCCACATGAATCAGAAGATTCACTCAACTCACTAGAACGCCACAGTATTTGTTGTTGCTATTTTTTTATCTTTTTATGTCTGGTGATGGCATTTAGGATTTAAAATTAAAAAAAAACTTTTTTTAAAAGATTATCATGATGAAAATAAGGTATAAGAATTATAACGTTTACTGGTCACAGAGATTTTAAAAATTCAATGGGAAAAATATATCCTATTGATATTTTGTTGATGGGTCCCAGCTTGATATTAAGTTCCAGGTTTGCCTACAAAAATATGTCATGTCTACTAAGATTTTTTTTCTCTCATTTTGAAGATTTATCTCAATAATCACATTCCTCTAACCTTTTCTTCATGGTGAGAATGAGAAGGTCATTGAAGAGGAACATATACACAGGGGTACATTTGTTGCGGATGCTGAAGAGAGACCCTCTTTTACATAGCTCTTGGAGTTCTCCCTGTTTATCTAGACAGCGTGTTTTAGAAACAATTGGGATTGCCTGTAGAAATCAAGAAACACAAATAGCCAAAAACAGAATTAAATTTTTTGTTTGCATATTGAAATAATATAAACTGATCAGCCACGCACGATATGAAAACCAGTTACAGGTGATGTATGATTAAATAGTTAACCCAAAAGTGAACATTACAACTAAATGTGTTGATGCAAATAGAACAATGATTTTTGATGGTTCTTTTAAGCAGCACAATCTGAGTTATTATATGGATCCTATAGTGATACTTAAATTGTCACGTTAAACATTTTAAGGTCAGAGTATTACCACAGGTGCATCTCAATGAAATAGAATGTCGTGGAACAGTTCATTTATTTCAGTAATTCAACTCAAATTGTGAAACTTGTGTATTAAATAAATTCAGTGCCTAGACTGAAGTAGTTTAAGTATTTGGTTCTTTTAATTGTGATGATATTGGCTTACATTTAACAAAAACCCACCAATTCACTATCTCAACAAATTAGAATTCTTCATAAGACCAGTAAAATAATTTTTTTTAGTGAACTGATGGCCTTCTGGAAAGTATGTTATACCTGTACATGTACTCAATACTTGGTAGGGGCTTGTAAGACTGGAGCCGGACCATCTGGACTGAGGGATGACTTCTCCCGAAGAAAACAAAGGACTGATAATTAACATTTGAACACTCTCTTGAACACCCTCCATCATGAGTAACAGTGCCATCAAAGACGCACCATGCCTAGTAGTTCACACCTCACTATCACACTCCACTTAGTTTCACTCAGAATTGCCAATAGTATAATATTCTGCATTAATACAAGTGATATTTACAGTCATATTTGGTGTCATTTGAATTGTCTCAGGGCGACTGGTACAATGGACTCAACCCTAGAAAAGTAGATTAAAAGATAATGTTATGTGGAGGGTAAGGGAGGAACTCATACGCAGACAGGAATCACTACACAGAGGGTTTATTAAAGACAAAAGGGGAAAACAAAACCCATGAGTGGGAAAACAACGACTAGGGCAAAGACTAAAAAACTTAACAGGACTGGGTTGACACGATAAACAAACTCTAAACACTAGAACACTAACTACAAACAAACATGACCTAATCAAATTCCAATTGTTAGTTTCTGTCTTCATCTCCGGGAATGTTTGTTTTTGGTCTGAGGTATTTAAAGGTTTGCAGCAAAAGGATCAGCTAATAAATTTTTACATTTGATTTTATTCAGTTTTACTCTAATTATTGACTAGTAGATTACGTTGTATCCTTGTTGGCAACATGAGCATCTGAATGAACGAGTTAATATAAAAGTAAAGAGTTAACTATAATAATCAAATGTCAGAAGAATACTAATTAAAGAGGCATAAAACCAATTTACATTTCAACCTAAATTCAAGGTCATACTAAAATGGAGTCAGATTAAATAATAAAATGGAGTCAGATTTGAGTTTAACCTAAATTGAATAACTCTATTTGCTGAAAGACCAAACACGTAGGAAAGCTTCATCCAGCACTGGATACCTGTCACAGTGTCTGGGTTGTGTTCCCTGGGTTCCCACTAGATGTCATCCTTTCCCACGGTGTTTGTCACTTTATGAACTGTCTGTTCCCTTATTTGGTCGCCTTCCTCCTTGTTTGGGTTAATTGATCATTCCCCACCTGTCTCCAGTTCCCTCATTACCTTCTGTGTATTTATACCCCGGTCTGTCTGAGTATGTGTCATGGAGTCCTTGTCTAATGTTTAAAGTTAATCCGTAGTCTTGCGCTTGCTGTGTGTTCTTGTCTGTTTTCGTGTTTATTGGATACTCTGGTTTTGACCCTGCCTGGACTGTTTACCCCTTTGGATTACCCCTTAATAAACGACATACCTGCACGTGGATCTCTCTGTGTATTCCTGTGTCCCGGTCGTGACAGAAGGACTCCGTCACAGCAAGATCCAGCGGTATGTCGTTTGATGTTTCCCGTTCCCCAGCCAGGATGGTGAAGTGGAGAGCTAAGTATTTGAAGCTGACAGCTCTCCGCCAAGAGGGCAATGAGGTGGGTGCCATGGCACAGGTGTTCTGGTCCTTGGCTGAGGGCATGGGATATAATTCCTCCAAATTGGCCAGCGGTCCAGCGCCACAGCACAAGATGGTCGCCAGCCCAGCACCACAGCACAAGATTGCCACCCGTCTCGAGTCAGGTTCCAGTGGACCCTCCAGAGTCGAGTCAGGTTCCAGTGGACCCTCCAGTGTCGAGTCAGGTTCCAGTGGACCCTCCAGTGTCGAGTCAGGTTCCAGTGGACCCTCCCGTGTCGAGTCAGGTTCCAGTGGACCCTCCAGTGTCGAGTCAGGTGTTCGTGGACCTTCCAAAATCAGGGCTAGTCACTGATAACCTTCCAGAGTCAGGGCTAGTCACCGCGGACCTTCCAGAGTCAGGGCTAGTCACCGCGGACCTTCCAGAGTCAGGGCTAGTCACCGCTGACCTTCCAGAGTCAGGGCTAGTCACCGCTGACCTTCCAGAGTCAGGGCTAGTCACCGCTGACCTTCCAGAGCCAGGGCTAGTCACCGCTGACCCTCCAGAGCCAGGGCTAGTCACCGCTGACCCTCCAGAGACAGGGCTAGGTACCATGGACTTTCCAGAGACAGGGCTAGGTACCATGGACTTTCCAGAGTCAAGGCTATTCACCATTGATCTTCAAGGACTGTGTCAAGTCACTGGTGATCTTCAAGGACAGAGTCAAGTCACTGGTGATCTTCAAGGACAGAGTCAAGTCAATGGTGATCTTCATGAACAAAGGCAAGTCACCACTGATCTTCATGAACAAAGGTAAGTCACCATTGATCTTCATGAGCAAATACAAGTCACCAATGATCTTCATGTACAAATGCAAGTCACCAAGAATCTTCATGAGCAGTGTCGGGTCAGCACCGATCTTCTGGAGTCCAGTATGTACACCATGGGATTGCCAGATTGTCGTCCTCCCGTTGGTCGGACCACACGGTTGTAGTGGTCTTTTGCTCCGCCCTGGGGAGCGTTCGCCCTGACCACACGGTTGTGGTGGTCTTCTGCTCCGCCCTGGAGGGCTTGCGCCTTGACCACACGATTGTGGTGGTCTTCTGCTCTGCCCTGGAAGGTTTCCGCCTTGACCAAAGGGGTGTGGTGGTCTTCTGCTCCGCCCAGGGGGGCTTCCGCCCTGACCACACGGTTGTGGTGGTCTTCCACTCTGCCCTGGAGGACTCTGGCCTCGACCACAAGGACGTGGTGGTCTTCTGCTCCGCCCTGGGGGGCTTCATGTTGTTTTTTGCTTTTTGTTTCTCCTGTCCCTGTTCCTCTCTGTTAGTCTGGCCCTCCGTCCTTCCCCCTGAGCCTCCACCTGTCCGCCTCCCTCCTGGTCTCTGTTTGGTGTCTTGTCGTGGAGCGTCTGGGAGCCGCTCCGTAGAGGGGGGGGTACTGTCATAGTGTCTGGGTTGTGTTCCCTGGGTTCGCACTAGATGCCCTACTTTCCCATGGTGTCTGTAACTTTATGAACTGTCTGTTCCCTTATTTGGTCACCTTCCTCCTTGTTTGGGTTAATTGACTATTCCCCACCTGTCTCCAGTTCCCTCAGTACCTTCTGTGTATTTCTACCCAGTCTGTCTGAGTATGTGTCACGGGGTCCTTGTCTTATGTTTAAAGTTAATCCATAGTCTTGCTCTTGCTCTTGCCATGTGTTCTTGTCTGTTTTCATGTTTATTGGATACTCTGGTTGTGACCCTGCCTGGACTGTTTACCCCTTTGGATTACCCCTTAATAAACAACATACCTGCACGTGGATCTCTCTGTGTATTCCTGTATCCCGGTCATGACAATACCTTCCTTGGGCTGAGTGCCTGGAACTTACAGGCTCCTTTTGCTTTAATTACTGCCTCAGTTTGGCGTGGCATGGAGGTGATCAGTTTGTGGCACTTCCTCCAGACTCTAGGACCTTGGTTTCCAAATGAAATACAAAACTTGCTTTCATCTGAAAAGAGGACTTTGGACCACTGGGCAATAGGTCAGTTCTTCTTCTTCTCCTTAGCCCAGGTAAGATGCCTTTTAATATTGTCTGTGGTTCACCAAATTCCTTGACACGTCTGTGTGTGGTAGATGAGTCCATTCCTTGTGAAGTTCACTGAACTTCTTGAATCGATTTTGGTTGACAGTCCTCATAATGCTGCGGTTCTCTCGGTTGGTTGTGCATCTTTTTCTTCCACACTTTTTCCTTTCACTTAACTTTCTGTTAACATGCTTGGATACAACACTCTGTGAACAGCCAGCAACTTTGGCAATGAATGTTTGTGGCTTACCCTCCTTGTGAAGGGTGTCAATGATTGTCTTCTGGACAACTGTCAGATCAGCAGTCTTCCCCATGATTGTATTGCCTAGTGAACCAAACTGAGAGACCATTTTGAGGGCTCAGGAAACCTTTGAAAGTGTTTTGAGTTGATTAGATGACTGACTTGCCACCATATTATAATTTTATTGAGATTGTGAATTGGTGGGTTTTTGTTAAATGTGAGCCAAAATCATCATAATTAAAAGAACCAAACACTTAAACTACTTCAGTCTGTGTGCATTTAATTTATTTAATACACAAGTTTCACTATTTGGGTTGAATTACTGAAATAAATAAACTTTTCCATAACATTTTAATTTACTGAGACTTGATAGTTGCTCTGTCAATTCTTCGTCATCAGTTAGGAACCTAGGTGTGCTATTTGATCGCAATCTTTCCTTAGAAAGCCAAGTTTCTGAACTGAATTTTTCCATCTCAAAAATATATCTAAATTACGGCCTATGCTCTCAATGTCAAATGCAGAAATGTTAATCCATGCATTTATGACCTCAAGGTTAGATTATTGTAATGCTTTATTGGGTGGTTGTTCTGCACGCTTAGTAAACAAACTACAGCTAGACCAAAATGCAGCAGCAAGAGTTTGACCATATTAGCCCGGTCCTGTCAACACTGCACTGGCTCCCTATCAAACATTGTATAGATTTTAAAATATTGCTTATTACTTATAAAGCCCTGAATGGTTTAGCACCTCAGTATTTGAATGAGCTCCTTTTACATTATAATCCTCTACGTCCTCTACATTCTCAAAACTCAGGCAATTTGATAATACCTAGAATATCAAAATCAACTGCAGGCGGCAGATCCTTTTCCTGTTTGGCGCCTAAACTCTGGAATAACCTACCTAACATTGTTCGGGAGGCTGAACCACTCTTGCAATTTAAATCTAGATTAAAGACCCTTCTCTTTAACCTGGCTTACACATACCATACTAATATGCTTTTAATATCCAAATCCGTTAAAATATTTTTGGGCTGCATTAATTAGGTAAACCTGAACTGGGAACACTTCACATAACACCCTATGTACTTGCTACATCATTAGAAGAATGGCATCTACGCTAATATTTGTCTGTTTCTCTCTTATTTCGAGGTCATCGTAGCCACCAGATCCAGTCTTTATCCAGATCAGAGGGTAACTGCAGTAACCCGGATCCAGTACGTATCCAGACCAGATGGTGGATCAGCACCTAGAAAGGACCTCTACTGCCCTGAAAGACAGCCGAGACCAGGACAACTAGAGCCCCAGATACAGATCCCCTGTAAAGACCTTATCTCAGAGGACCACCAGGACAAGACCACAGGAAACGGATGATTCTTCTGCACAATCTGACTTTGCTGCAGCCTGGAATTGAACTACTGGTTTCGTCTGGTCAGATGAGAACTGGTCCCCCAACTGAGCCTGGTTTCTCCCAAGGTTTTTTTCTCCATTCTGTCACCGATGGAGTTTCGGTTCCTTGCCGCTGTCACCTCTGGCTTGCTTAGTTGAAGTTACTTCATCTACCGCGATATCGTTGACTTGATTGCAAATAAATGCACAGACACTATTTAAACTGAACAGAGATGACATCACTGAATTCAATGATGAACTGCCTTTAACTATCATTTTGCATTATTGACACACTGTTTTCCTAATGTTGTTCAGTTGCTTTGACGCAATGTATTTTGTTTAAAGCGCTATATAAATAAAGGTGACTTGACTTGACTTGACTGAGAGGCACCTGTATATATCTATGGCATTCGGCTATACCTTTGGTGAAAACTCTAATTTATGAGTATTTTTCATTTAGTTCAGTAATGCATTAACAGACCTTGAGCTTGTCAAACTCCAGCTTGTTAGAGATCTGAATGAGCTCCTCCATCTGTTTCATCTGCCCCACCTGTGTGTTTGCCTGCATGATTAGCTAAAATTAAGAATAATGTCAAGTGAAAATCAAAGCTGGATATGAAGGACAGAATAAACACAAATGGAGATATTTAACATTTATGAATCATAGTAGAAAGGTGGTATAGATTTTGTGCCCATTTTATAGTTATATTAATACAGGTATGTCAATAGGCATTATTTGAAGCTGTTATGAAATTAACAACATGACACATATGTTTCATTATATACAGTATTGTTCAAAATAATAGCAGTACAATGTGACTAACCAGAATAATCAAGGTTTTTTGTATATTTTTTTATTGTTACGTGGCAAACAAGTTACCAGTATGTTCAGTAGATTCTCAGAAAACAAATGAGACCCAGCATTCATGATATGCACGCTCTTAAGGCTGTGCAATTGGGCAATTAGTTGAATTAGTTGAAAGGGGTGTGTTCAAAAAAATAGCAGTGTGGCATTCAATCACTGAGGTCATCAATTTTGTGAAGAAACAGGTGTGAATCAGGTGGCCCCTATTTAAGGATGAAGCCAACACTTGTTGAACATGCATTTGAAAGCTGAGGAAAATGGGTCGTTCAAGACATTGTTCAGAAGAACAGCGTACTTTGATTAAAAAGTTGATTAGAGAGGGGAAAACCTATAAAGAGGTGCAAAAAATGATAGGCTGTTCAGCTAAAATGATCTCCAATGCCTTAAAATGGAGAGCAAAACCAGAGAGACGTGGAAGAAAACGGAAGACAACCATCAAAATGGATAGAAGAATGACCTGAATGGCAAAGGCTCAGCCAATGATCACCTCCAGGATGATCAAAGACAGTCTGGAGTTACCTGTAAGTACTGTGACAGTTAGAAGACGTCTGTGTGAAGCTAATCTATTTTCAAGAATCCCCCACAAAGTCCCTCTGTTAAAAAAATGGCATGTGCAGAAGAGGTTACAATTTGCCAAAGAACACATCAACTGGCCTAAAGAGAAATGGAGGAACATTTTGTGGACTGATGAGAGTAAAATTGTTCTTTTTGGGTCCAAGGGCCACAGGCAGTTTGTGAGACGACCCCCAAACTCTGAATTCAAGCCACAGTACACAGTGAAGACAGTGAAGCATGGAGGTGCAAGCATCATGATATGGGCATGTTTCTCCTACTATGGTGTTGGGCCTATTTATCGCATACCAGGGATCATGGATCAGTTTGCATATGTTAAAATACTTGAAGAGGTCATGTTGCCCTATGCTGAAGAGGACATGCCCTTGAAACGGTTGTTTCAACAAGACAATGACCCAAAACACACTAGTAAACGGGCAAAGTCTCGGTTCCAAACCAACAAAATTAATGTTATGGAGTGGCCAGCCCAATCTCCAGACCTTAATCCAATTGAGAACTTGTGGGGTGATATCAAAAATGCTGTTTCTGAAGCAAAACCAAGAAATGTGAATGAATTGTGGAATGTTGTTAAAGAATCATGGAGTGGAATAACAGCTGAGAGGTGCCACAAGTTGGTTGACTCCATGCCACACAGATGTCAAGCAGTTTTAAAAAACTGTGGTCATACAACTAAATATTAGTTTAGTGATTCACAGGATTGCTAAATCCCAGAAAAAAAAAATGTTTGTACAAAATAGTTTTGAGTTTGTACAGTCAAAGGTAGACACTGCTATTTTTTTGAACACACCCCTTTCAACTAATTGCCCAATTGCACAGCCTTAAGAGCGTGCATATCATGAATGCTGGGTCTTGTTTGTTTTCTGACAATCTACTGAACCTACTGGTAACTTGTTTGCCACGTAGCAATAAAAAATATACTAAAAACCTTGATTATTCTGGTTAGTCACATTGTACTGCTATTATTTTGAACAATACTGTATATATATATATATATATATATATATATATATATATATATATAGATTAGGGCTGTCAAAAATTCTCATGCAACGTAGCGAAAATTACAGCTGTTTGGAAAAGCATATGCATTTTTACTTGGTTTTACTGGCACTTGAAGCCTTCAGAACGTGAAAATATCGATCGTAAAGTATTGTGGCAGAGCAAATGAACACCTCCCAAAAACAAGAGTGCCCAGAGTGCTGCTTATGTGATGGTGGCGCATGTTTGTGTTTCTGAGTTCATTCTTTCGAGTTTCTCTATGCATAATTTCATAGATATGTGGCTATATTTAACCACTGGTTCACCTAAAACTCTTACACTATCTGTAGTTAAATGGTTTGATATAGTGCTTAGGTAAATTTCATCCAAGTAAATGTTAAACTTTTGAAATTCAGAAAAAATAACCACATATTGATGAATAAATACATGAAAATTATATATCCTGTTTTTTATCTTTTGGTATGCATTTCAGAAAAAATATGGTTAGGATTCAGGTGTAATTGCAAATAGTGATTAATCCTGATTAATCCACTGAAAATTCTGATTAATTTGATAAAAAAAAAATATCATTTGACAGCCCATATATATATATATATATATATATATATATATATATTAGGGGTGTAACGGTTCAATACCATACACTGATGTCACGGTTCAGTTCGGTTCGGTACATTTTAGATACAGCAAAATGTAAAAACATCTCAACTTTTCAGAATGCCGCAAGCGCACCATGGGTCATGTTACAAGAACTAACCAATCAGCTTCATCCTTTCCCGTAACAACGTTGAAAGCTCAGCCAAGATGAAGGAACAGCTGATCATAGTTGTATATGGATTGCAATTTTGAAAAAAATTTAGTAGCAGAGCTACTGCAAGCGATTTTTAGAGCTGCAAATCCATTTCCGCGTCCACACCGCATCCATTTATCCTTTGCTGAAATTTCCGGGTCTTCATGGAGAGGGCACGTCATGGAGAGAGCACGTCATTGTTGCTTAGCAAAGACAGACGCCTCATGAGCGCTTTTGCCCGAGTGCTTTGGAAAGGAGGAGAAAGATGCGCCTAGCGTTTTCCACGCGTTTTTAGGCACGATATGTGAACGGCCCCTAAGGCGCTCGCTCACTCAGCACCCGATGAAGGCTCGTTGCAAAATGTCTAATGCATTTAACAGACCAGAAATAGAAGATCCTCCAATAACCAACAGGTCTGGTATTTGAGTGCACTTTGGATTCCCTGTAAGCTATAATGGTGATGACAGAATGAATGGTAAATAGTAAGGTCTCATATCCACGGCTATAATGTAAATGTAACGTAAATGGTGATGTCTTTTGCCCTGTTTGAATCAGTTGGAAATGTCGGTCTAAATGCTGCGGGGATAGTTTGTTGCATGTATGTTTCTCCTTTTTATAAGGTGATGTCGGTGTAAATGAGTAGACATGTTTCAAGTATTCCTGTGTTTGTTTTTTTTCTTTTTTTTTTTTATTCCCGCTGGTGTACCCTATTGTCATGTAGATGCGACATACCGTTGTTTTTTTATCCACCACTCTCTTGCCATCACCATTATAGCTTAAAGGGAATCCAAAGTGCACCCAAACACCAGACCTGTTGGTTATTGGAGGATCTTCTATTACTGGTCTGTTAAACGCATTGGCCATTTTGCAACGAGCCTTCAGCACGTACTGAGTGAGCGAGCGCCTGACTGAGTAGCCTAACATAAACATATAAGTTGGTGTTTTTTTCTTCTTCGGGAGTGTCAGGGGTGTTGCCTGTTACGTCGTTTGGGTTATTGGGCTACCTTGTTGAACGCATATCATTATATTTCTCTTTTTTTTTTTCAAATATAATTAATTAGTCCAACGAACAGTTATACATACATAACGCGTACCGAACCGAAAGCCTCGTACCGAACGGTTCAATACGAATACGCGTATCGTTACACCCCTAATATATATATATATATATATATATATATATATATATATATATATATATATATATATATATATAATGAAGACACATTTAAGGAATACAATTTGCTGGGTTGGGGGCAATCTGACAATCTTTTTTTTTATTCCTTTATTCTTTCACTGTTGTATACTGTATAGTGTGGCACAACTAATAGATAGATCCATGCAGTAAATATCAAACAATTTTACCTTTTATGATAAGACACTGATAGTTTAGGTTGTCAAAACATTGAAGGATGTTTAAAAATGTTTTAAAAGGATCACTGATTTCACTGATTCTTAAAAAATGTCCAGCAATTGTAAATTAAATTAAAATATTTTCAATTGTAAACGTTATGAAGGATTAACAATAGAATGTATGACACAATTATCGTGTTTAATTGAATTGTATTATTATTATATCAAAACTTTGTCTTCTCACAACATCTAAAACAGTGTGTCCACGGAGAAGGGTTCTAATCATTGCTATACAATGGATACATTTTTTTTTAATGGTAAAAAAGAGCTTGTTTCATCAAAACACAAATATTTTTTAATGACGTGTTTCCATGGTTGTGTCAAAGATTTTTGTGAAAACTGTGTCAGACATTCATTTAAAGGGACAATAAGTAACTTTTTAGGTATTTTATTATCTAAAATCAATATTTTTATTCATAAATATGCCCTCAATGGTGTACAAATACCTATGCCAATGTTTAAACTAATCCTCGTAAATGAAGAATTTATTATCTTTATATACATGGGACGGGTAGGTCGACGGAGGCTTCCATGTAGTTCCGCCGTCTTGCAAAACCATAATAGCAGAGAGGGACAAAAGTACTAAGCCAACGCGTTTCCACAACGCGTTTTCGGTCAGAGCCAGAAACGCAGGTGCAGAGCAGTGAGAGGCGCTTGAAACTGCACCGGCAAGTTTAAAAGTCTGGATTGCATTCTTATTATGGACCATACATATGCCGCGCCACAGGAGAAGAAAACATCGTCGCCAAAACAGTCAAAAATAGAACGTAAAAGGAAACGTGACCGTAGATTACAGAAAACAAGAGTTAATGTCGGGGAAGCTTTGTCTAGGTGGAAAGAGCTAATGCTGGATAAAGATTTCAAAAGAGACGCTGAAGTGGCCAGTTTTCTTCTCGACAGGTAAGTCAGTGTTACAATCTATATTACAATATTTTTTATATATCTAACAATGCACATTATTCAGAAAATATAACGAATAAAGAAGACTTAACTACTAATTACAATATTTCATGTTTTCCACAGTCAGTAATTCATACTGTAACATTCGTTTGTTTATGGTCATGTTGCTGTTTGTTTGAAATAACACACCTGTTCACCTGAAGGAAAACTCGACGAAGTGCTATTAGAAGACATCCCGTCAAAGCTTTTTGGTACATATCGCCTACCGTAGATGCAACGTGCATTTGAAAAAGCGAGGCGCTGGAGAGCAAAATTAGTTTGAATGCAAAATACAATTTCACCACTAGATGGGAGTAATTCCTACTTAGTGTCCCTTTAAATGTAAAAAAAATAAATAAAATGAAGTGAAGTGAAAGTTAAATTCAGCCAAGTATGGTGACCCATACTCAGAATTTGTGCTCTGCATTTAACCCATCCGAAGTGCACACACACAGAGCAGTGAACACACACACACACACACACACTGTGAACACACACCCGGAACAGTAGGCAACCATTTATGCTGCGGCGCCCGGGGAGCAGTTGTGGGTTCGATGCCTTGCTCAAGGGCACCTAAGTCGTGGTATTGAAGGTGGAGAGAGCACTTTACATGCACTCCCCCCACCTACAATTCCTGCTGGCCCGAGGCTCGAACTCACAACCTTTCGATTGCGAGTCCGCTAACCGTCAGGCCACGACTTCCCTATAATCAGGGTATACCAGGGGCAACTGTATCTCTAACAAAAACCCCTTGCCACAATTTGCCTCTGCATCAATGTCAGACAGGCTATGATAGTTTTTATAGTTTTAGAATATGTCAAATCCTAATGTTACTGTTTTCTGTGTCACAACATAATGTCAACATCATCTTCCAGTTTCTGAGGAAATAATTTGAAATTTTCAGATCATTTGATTCTCCTGAGACAGGTTCTGTTAGCATCTAACATCAGCAGAGAAAACAAAATAGCTACTACATGAGCTTCCTTTGTTTTGTGAAAGAAATGCCAAATTTGTCAAAACCATCAGATGTTACCACCAAAATATTTTCTGTCTGATGGTGGTGACGGGCTAATGATGGAGTTGACATTCATCATGAAGTCATCATATTTTTGTGGTTATAAAGTCATTTATATTATATTTATATTATACATAATATTAATATTATATTAAATATAACATAGTGTTACATTTTTCTAATACTGTGTAAAATGTACAGTATATACGCCTATTGCTTTTGTGGATTGATAGTCATCACTTCTTTATAGAGTTAGGGTGGAAGGAACATAAGATGCAGGGAACATAAGGCTGAGAAGGGCTGCTGCTGGCCTAATGGGTGACCTAAGCAGGATTGTATTGTTGTGCCCCCCTTCCTCAAATATGATGGAAAAAACAATAACAACAGCAAAACCTTCCTATAGGGATAAAAATTGAATTATCATAAAATAAAAAAGTACATAAATAAAAGAATAAATTGTATTATTTACAAATTACAATTGTAGCTCTCGACATTTACCAATGGCTATAACTTTATGACTCATTTATTTTATAGTTTCAAGCATTCAGAAATCATGCAAAAGAATATTAAGAAGTTTTACTTTGATAAAACCATGGTTAATTTTTGTAAGGGTTGTGATGTCCACATGTTTTTTTGCTGAAGAAATTATAGAGGCTGAGTCATTTATGACAAAAAGGAGGCCAACAATTAGGCAAATAGCCTAAACAAGGATTTGATCCTCCTGTACCCTTTGGCTCCCTTTGCAAGGAGTTGTAATAACATTTTATGTACATAAATTATTTATTTTGCATTAGCCTACATTATGTTTCTTTTTTTTAAGTGTTATTAACCAATCATTATAAATACTTTGTAAATTATTATTTAGAAGTAACAAAACTATGGTTAATTTGCAGTTACCATGGCTACAAAAGAACAATAATTTTTGGTGTTTTTCTTGTTAAAACCATGGCATATGTTTTTCTGGTGGTGGAATTATTTCCGACATTAAAACTTGTTTTTAACATCAGCAGCTAAAAAAAAAAAAAACTTCTTCACAGAAATGTGCGTGAAAGTGATACACAGGCCTCATCTTTACCTAAATGATTTACAATTTATTTAAACAAATATAAAAAAGGTATGCATTGTAGTTGACACCTTAATGAACACAATACAGTTGTTTTTATGACTGTAACATTCTCCCTAAATTTGCCAATATCGAACGTCCAAGGTCAAGCCAGTTTTATGTTTAAAGATTTATGCCTTTTTTTTGTACTTTCTTCCATTTTCTTTTCTCTGCACCGGATTGCTGATGTCTTTTAACCAGGCATAGATGTCCATCAATTATGAGCATTCAGCCACAAACATGAGGTGTGAGCGGTCACGAATTGGGGAATGGCGCAATTGTGATGGTGCCCCCCTGGGAGTTAGTGCCCTACGCAAACTGCGTTCCCTTTCAGTCAGTCACATTCAACATTATGTCAGTGACCGATGAATTGGGATCTCGCTAGAGAGACGAAATGTCTTATAGTTTTAACAAAACAAGCCAATGAATGTTGGCGTGCAAGATTTGCATTGTGTACCCTTCCCCGCAGCATAGTTATATAAGGAGAGTGCAAGCAGTCGCACATACAGCTTTTCACTTCAGAGCTGAGCCTTTCAGCTTCCTAAAGCGAGTGTCTTCAAGACAGCCTTTGACGCAGTGTTGGTGTTACGGCGCGTCAGCTGGGGTTGCCAGTGCTGTTTCTTGATCTCGGGTTGCCAGTGCTGTTGCTTGATCTCAGCATGCTGCAGCTTCCCATTCTGTGGTCAAACTGCAACTCCTCCTGGGTGCTTCAACACTTAAGTGTTTACTTAGAAAAATAGCAATTCTAATAGAGCAAATTCTAAAAGAGCTCCACGAGTGACAGGGCGTCTTTTTAAAGATGTCTTTCCACTCGTGAATTTCTGGATATGGTCACTTCCTGGCTCCATCTGATGGTCACGATCGCTGCATCTCGTGTGTCTGTGCCTCGAGTACGCTAAGGCTGTGTTCCGCGATGTTGCGTTCAAGGCACCTCTTCATCAAACAATGATGCACAGCCTCTACACTCCTGTCCCCCTCTCCTTTTGCCAGCGGGCAATCATAGAGACAGGTAAGAGTCGCACCACTCACTCAAATCTGTGACGATCGTGTACCAGAGAGACACAGGGAGAGAGAGAGATCCAATTGCAGGTATTTATTAAATGGGGTAATCCAAACATAATCCAAAAACAAGCCTCTCGGAGGACGAGAAGGCTGGATGCACGAAGGGTAAGGGTAAGGACTCCATACAAACAACAGGAAAAGACTGGTATTTATAGGGAGGCTAATGACAATAAAGGGACTGCACCTGGTGCAATTAACAAGAGTATTCTAGTGCCTACGGTGAAGTGCATAAGGGGAAGTGATCCCACTATTGGACACCCAAGGAAACAGAGACTAGACAGCGTGACATTACCCCCTCCTCCACGGAACAGCTGCCAGATGCTCCACCCGAACCCAAGGGAAAACTAAAAACACAAAGAGACCAGGAGGGAGGTGGAGCAGCGGAAGACCGGGGGGAGGGACGAAGGGCCAGGTAAAATGGGGAAAACAGAGACAAGAGGACCAGGTAAAATGGGGAAAAAAAGACAAGAGAACCAGGTACAATGGGAAAAAAGAGACAAGATGAGTGCAACACAAAACAAGGAGTCCAGAAGGGAGGTGGACCGGCGGAGGTTCAGGGGGAGGGACAGAGGTGATTTGCCTTTGTTCATGAAGATCAGTGGTGACTTGAATTTTCCCTTGAAGAACCCTGGTGACTTGACTCAGTCCTTGAAGATCACCGGTGACTGGACTCTGTCCCTGAAGATCACCGGTGACTTGACTCTGTCCTTGAAGATCACAGGTGACTTGACTCTGTCCTTGAAGATCACCGGTGACTTGACTCTGTCCTTGAAGATCACCAGTGACTTGGCTCTGTCCTTGAAGATCACCAGTGACTTGACTTGACTCTGAAAGGTCAACAGTGACTAGCCTTGACACTGGAAGGTCAATGGTGACTAGTCCTGACTCTGGAAGGTCAATGGTGACTAGCCTTGACTCTGGAGGGTCAACGGTGACTAACCCTGACTCTGGAGGGTCCACGAGCACCTGACTCGACTCTGAAGGGTCCACGAGCAACTGACTCGACTCTGGAAGGTCAACAGTAACTAGCCCTGACTCTGGAAGGTCAACAGTGACTAACCCTGACTCTGGAGGGTCCACGAGCACCTGACTCAACTTTGGAGAGTCAACAGGAACCTGACTTAACTCTGGAAAATCAACAGGCACCTGACTCGACTCTGGAAGGTCAACAGGAACTAGCCCTGACTCTGGAAGGTCAATGGTGACTAACACTGACTCTGGAAGGTCGACGGTGACTAACCCTGACTCTGGAGGGTCCATGATCACCTGACTCGACTCTGGAGGGTCCACGAGCATCTGACTCGACTTTGGAGGGTCAACCATAACCTGACTCAACTCTGGAAAGTCAACGGGCACCTGACTCGACTCTGGAAGGTCAACAAGAATCTGACTCGACTCTGGATAGTCAACTGGAACCTGTCTCAACTCTGAAGGGTCAACTGGAACCTGACTCAACTCTGGAGGGTCAACGGAAACCTGACTCAACTCTGGAGGGTCAACGGGAATATGACTCGACTCTGGAGGGTCAACCGGAACCTGACTCAACTCTGGAGGGTAAACGGGAACCTGACTCAACTCTGGAGGGTAAACGGGAACCTGACTCAACTCTGGAGGGTCAACGGGAATATGACTCGACTCTGGAAGGTCAACCGGAACCTGACTCAACTCTGGACAGTCAACGGAACCTGACTCAACTCAGCAAAGCCCACTGTAGCTGCCATCCTCTGCAGTGGCTCCGTGCTGGCGGCCACCTTGTGCAGTGGCGCTGGGTTGGTGGCCATCTTGTACTGTGGTGCTGGCTCAGCAGATGTGATGTGAACAGTCTCTGGATCAGCAGACGTGACGTGAACACTCCTGGGAATCTCTGGGATTTTTGACAGCATGGAGAAATAATCCAAAAATGTATCAGCGGCCATCTTGGGCATTGGCGCTGAGTTGGCGGCCATCTTGCATCGTGGCGCTGGGTTGATGACCACTTTATACTGTGGCGCTGTGCTGGCGTCCATCTTGCCTCGTGGCGCCGGGTTGACGACCATCTTGTGCAGTGTCACTGGACCTGTGGCCATTCTGCGCGGTGGCGCTGGGCTGGCGTCGATCTTGCCTCGTGGCACTGGACTGGAGGTCATCTTGTGCTGTGGTGTTGGGCTGGCCTCCATCTTGCCTCGTGGTGCTGGGTTGGCGGCCATCCTGTGCAATGGCGCTGGGTCGGCGGCCATTTGGCGCAGCAGGCTGGGCTGGGAGCCATCTTGTGCAGTGGCACTGAGCTGGCGGCCATCTTGTGCAGCGGCACTGGCTCGGCAGACTTGCGTCTCCTTTCCCCTCTCCGTCCACAATGGTGAGACGGTGGCTCCCATCCGTTCCTCCCGAACCCAGGGTCGACGGGGGCCAGAGTGGAGAGTGAGGCCGAACCTCCTCTCGACCACTCATTCCGACATACCCAGCGACCTCCCCTGGTCCCACGAAACACGACCAGGTGGGTACCCTCGAAACCATTTGGTGACTGGGGAGGAAATATGAACAGACATACCGCTGGATCTCAAGTGATGGAGTCCTTCTGTGATGATCGTGTACCAGAGAGACACAGGGAGAGAGAGAGATCCAATTGCAGGTATTTATTAAATGGGGTAATCCAAAACGTAATCCAAAAACAAGCCAAGGTCAAAACCAAAACAGCAGTCCAAAGCAAACAAACAAATAAACAAAGGAGGGAACCGGAAAGGGAACAGAATGGGAACTCGGAGGACGAGAAGACAAGGAAGAATCTCGGAGGACGAGAAGGCTGGATACACGTAGGGTAAGGACTCCATACAAACAACAGAAAAAAACTGGTATTTATAGGGAGGCTAATGACAATAAAGTGACTGCACCTGGTGCAATTAACAGGAGTGCAATTACTGTGATGACAGGACAAGACTAGAGGAATTATAGTGCCTACGGTGAAGTGCCTAAGGGGAAGTGAGCCCACTAGTGGACACCCAGGGAAACAGAGACTAGACAGCGTGACAAAATACCCACTCCGGGATGCTGTGCCTTCCGTGTCAGTTCCCTGTGCTCCGCCTCGCTGCCCCACTGCAGTGGTATGTCAGTGGTTCCCCTAGTTCTGCTCGTTCGGCCTCTGGGGGCCTGGCTAGCCCAGACCATCACGCTGGCTCACGAGAACCATCAGACTCAGCTATGCAATGAAGTTCACCCAGCGTCATCCCAAGTACAGGGACGTGGTTCACCTCTGTGTTGGACAAAGATACTCCCGTCTTGCGAGCAGAAATTGTGGTCCTGCCGGTGAAGGATGCGATAGAGCCGGTTCCTCCAGCCGATATGAAGTTGAGGTTTTACAGCCCATACTTCATTGTACCCAAGAAACGCGGTGGGTCACGGCCAATCCTGGACCTGAGCATTCCGAACCAGGCCCTTCACAATCTCCTGTTCAGGATGTTAATGCAGAAGCATATCTTTCTATGTGTTCGTCCACGAGATTGATTTGCAGCGATCTCGTGAAGGACATGTACTTTCATGTCCCGATTCTCCCCTGAGACAGGACGTTTCTCCGCTTTGCGTACGAGGGGCGGGAATATCAGTCCTCCCCTTCGGGCTGTCCCTGTCGCCTCATGTCTTCACCAAGGTCATGGAGGCGGACCTCGTCCACTTGAGGGAAGCAGACATTCGCATTCTCAACTACTTCGGCTAATATTGGCCCAGTCCCGAGCTCAGTTGTGCGAACAGAGAAACATGGTATTCAGCCACCTTCGGCCAGTTTGGGCTTCAGGTCAACTGGGAAAAGAGAAAACTCTCCCCTGTGCAGATGATCTCTTCTCTGTGTCGAGTTGGACTCGGTCGACCTGACAGCACGTCTCTCGACAGAGTGTGCTCAGTTGATGCTGGACTGCCTGGAGTCATTTTGGGGCATGAAGGCAGTTCCACTGAAACAGTTTCAGAGGCTCCTGGGGCATATGGCATTCATTGCTGCTGTCATGCCATTAAGATTGCTTCTCATGAGACCGCTTCAGCATTGGCTTCTCGGCACGGATGCGCTGGCACACAGCTGGCCTCGGGGTCTACGCAAGTATGTGTTTCCCCCAGTGAGCCTTCTCACACAGACGCTGTGCTAGGTCAGGCAGGGCAAGGAGCAGGTCCGCTTAGTAGCACCATACTGGTCCAGTCAGACTTGGTTCCCAGAGCTGATGCTCCTCATGACAGCCTCTCCTTGGCGTATTCATCTGAGGAAGGATCTTTCGCAGGGCACTGGAGCGGGTCAGCAATAGTGGCGTTTTCCATATGGATCCGAATTTGTCAATCACTGATGTAACGTTGAACATTGTTCCCTGTTATGTTATGTAACCCTCGTTCCCTGGAGGAGGGAACGGAGACGTTATGTTACGTTGCCACAGTACGGGGCACACTGTCTCCGACTGCTCGCGCTCTCCTTATATACCCCCACTGCAGGGCAGGGTGCGCTATGCAAATCTTGCATGCCAACATTCATTGGCTTGTTTTGTTAAAGCGATTAGCGAGATCCCAACTCGTCAATCACTGACGTAACATTCCTTCCTTCAGGGAACGAGGGGTTACATACGTAACCGAGACGTACTCTGCATATAGGGAGCGGCGGTACTGAGGCTAATGGAATACAAACTCTGTCAGTTCTATGTCATCTCCGTCAGAATGATGATATTTTATATTTGTTGAGGAATTGTTGGTCACGTGTGAAAATGCATTCTGTCTGCTAGGAGAATGTGTTAAACTGCTATGAAAATGTTAAAAACTTCTTGACTGCTTGACTGGAGAATAAGTGATGGCAAGGTAAAAAAGCACATTTTGTAAAAAAGGGAAAAGTTAGGAGGTTGCATCAAAGCCTAGCTCTGTAGCTTAGTACATGTAAGTTCAAAAATTTTGTTTCATTTGTCTGAGTACAAGGTTTTACTTTTTCAATTTTGCACCGTTTTTTGTCCCACTTGTCAAGAATCAAAAAAATTTTTTTATTGTGCATGTGATTTTGTTATACTTGACATTACACAACACGTTTTTCAAAACCAGATGAAATTAACATAAATAGAAAGAGTACATTTTTAAGAGCTTGGTATAGGTGTTTTAAACTAGGTTTTTAAAAGTATCTTCTTTATTTTTATGTCACTGACCCATTGTAAAACAGATTTGAATGTGACTCCCAATCAGATTTTGTATTTAGAACACATTTATATTCAAAGCAATGTCAGATGAGCAAAAGTAATTGTGTTGTGTACTTAAATTCTAAGTAGCAAATGCTAAAATGTTTTACTGCTGTTATACTAAACATCAGCACTCTGTCACTCAAACTCAAGGATCAATGTCTATATGTTTTTTTTTTTATTGTACCTTGGAGACTGAAGCCAGGGCCTTTGAAGCTGTTTCCTCCTCTTTTGTGCCCTTTGCAGTCCGCTTTTGAATATTCTACAAAAAGTTTAAATTAATCCAATTGCTATTTTCTTATTCATTTCACATTCACTAGAAAATTTTGAGGAATAGGTATTTTTTGAGAACATTAGGAGTGTGTATCTCACCTGTATAAGGATTTTGATGCGGGTGATTCGTTGGAAAGGCAGAAGCATAAAGGATGTGAAGGGCAGACGTTTACAAAGTGGAGATGACTCTAGCCGCCTCATCACAAGAGAAAAATCTCTGTTACTCTCCCTGCCAGTACCACACATACACATAAGCAACATGTTTACACACTGTTTAATTATTACTAATATTATGTATATTTCTGTTTTTGGTCACCCAACTCCAAAAGTAAATGTAATATAAAATGTATTTTATGCATTTTGAAAATGTTTTACATTAAAATTATTATTATTATTATTACTATTATTTTTAGGTATGGGTAAAAGTCTCACATCAGTCTGCTGTAGGTTTTCTCTTGGTACTGCTGATTTCGAACATAATCAATAAAGACTGAGAAATGATTCTCTGAGTGCTCATAAATTATGTCACACACATCAGATATCACCACACTCTCATCTACTCGCTTCAGCAGATCCCCTATAAACCTAAGAACAACAGAGATGTGTATTCATGCCTGTGGGATAGTACTGATTTGGCTGAGAGTAAATAAATTATAACAGAATAGATTTTTCTTTCATGTGTCATGCTCTTGAACTTGTCTCTCTTTCTCACCTCTCGCTGACTTCATAGACCTGCAAGAGGTTGGAGAAGAGGACCCTCCTATCATGAATGACCAGAGTCTCACTGAGTTCGCGTGACCCCAAGAAATGATCCTTCAGAACACGCAGGGAGCGCAGGTAGGAGGCCTCAGAGGTGAGGACCTCAAACATGCTCTAAAAACACACATAAGATTTAAAATAAAAATATGTAATACAGCTGAATTTAGCAAAGAAATATGTTATTTCCAATAGTGGTAAAGTTTTTTCTAATAGTGGTAAACTATTACCCTCACCTCTTGTCTCTGTTTTTCAGTGCGAGTGAGTTTATGTAACACTCCACTTTCCTCGACCACTGGTAAATCCTGCCAGAGTGTAATCTCTTCAGGGCCTCTCTTGAATCGGGTGCCAACCACTGCAAACCCTCCGGGACCCTCAAGACCCAGGGTTTCACTAACACTCCTCCTGTTGCAATTAGGACTATCAGACTGGATCTGACTGGCTTCTTTCAGGACCTTTGCCTGGTAGATCTGATATAGAGGTTCTGAGGATGACATATTGTTTTTGAGAATCCTTGTTGAACAGCAAAAGATCCAAATAAATGTTATTGCACCTGATTTTCATTTAATCCTGCTCCAAAATCTACTTTGAAATTTAATAATAAAACCAGAAATAATTTTTAATTTTTAATAATTAAAACTGTTGGTTTTAGACATCTAAAATGGATGAAAGCTTTCCTATGTTTGTGTGTTATACATTCACTTAATTATCTCACCATAGTCGCTGTTTGGCTCCCAGTCACTGGAGATTCTCCGTGGGCTTGCTGTTTTGTCACACAGCCTGTAAGAAACTCAAAACAGTTTAATCTGGCCACACAATACTGTGCTCAAGTGAATATCTGTCACAGATAAGGCCTAATGAAAAGACTGAAATTTTTTAAATGTCATTGGTCAGGTAGAAAAAAAAAAACTCTGGATATGCTGGGAGACAAAAAAAGGGCATTCTCACCACATATTTTAGTTTTGACCACCCTTTCCGGCTATTAGTGAGTCAAAAATATAACCTCTGGGTATGTCAGGTTTTATATTTCAGGGAAAGAGGAAATGTAAATCAAATGATTAGCCTACTACTTGTTGATGTTGAAATACAGTAAAAAGGAATCAGAATAAATAGTTGTGGGGGTCATAAAAAATATGCATTCATATTACATTTAAGCACATTTCAGTAACCACAAATGCTCATTTTCAAAGTGGACTAAAAAGACGGTCACAAATGGAAGTCCTGATAATGTGAGGAGTTAGAAATATATCTACAGACTGTCTCACTTCCCATTAGTAAAGATGTATTTGAGCATACATCAACAAATATAAACAGTCATTTCATTAAAGGATTTTGATATTGTGTGAAAATCTGTAGTGTTTTCCTTACAATGTCTTTAATGTACCAGTCTAGGAGCAGCACACAACAACAACCTACAGGATGAAAATTACTGATAGAAATTCTTTGACCCCTCTAAAAATCATTGGGTAATTTGTGCATTTTTTAACAGTAGCAAAGGTCAACTTTTTGATGCTGTTAACTTACGCTTCTGTGTCAATAGACTCCCAGTCTTCAAAATCACCATTTTCATAGCTCTTACCTAAAAAAACAAACATGAAGCATTTAAAAAAATCTAGACATCTTTTTTTTTCTGATTAAAATATTTCAAAGCAGATAATTTAAATATATATTCATAATTGATAGAGGTTCCTGGATCAACATTAGGGTAGGGTCAGGAGGTTAGGGTCTTACTGTTTAGGTTTAGAACTATGTTTATTAAGAGACTACGTTTATATGAAAAAAATTTAATGTTAGGATAAGACGTTATTCCAAGAAGATACTTGGCAAAATCTCTGCCAATATTTTGAAAAAGAGCATAAGTTAAAATATAACTTATTTTTCTCTCTGTTGAAACTGCTTTGTGTGCTGTACTTTAGTAAAAAAGCAGTATCTGGAAATTATTTAGCACTCACCTGTTGGGTTTGACATAGATATGTGGCGAGACGATTTTCCATTCTCTCTTTTGCTGGTGTTTCTGATTGGTGGCCCGCCGCCTCGAAGAGAAACTACACATGCCAGCACTGGGTGGGAAGACCGTTTTTTTGTATTTTGAGGATGTAGAGGAAGTTGTGGGGGAGGTCGAGGGGGGACAGCTGGAGGGGTAACTTTATTGTCATTTGATGGCAAAATATCCAAATATATATGATCATCTGTGTGTTCTAGCTGTGCATACTGCTGGGTATTTTGATACTCAGATGACTGATAAGTCCTTGGTGGTAAAGGGGGTTTTGAATGGCTTTGAAATGATTTATAAGCATATGCAAATCCATTCCCTGCTAATTTGTTAGGGCTGTGGTGAAGCAGGAAGCTTTGGCAATTTATACATGGAGGCAATGCTTGGGGTTTTGAATTGGAAGATCGGCTGTTCAGTCGCCATCTGACGTCATTGCTGGTTAGGTGTAAAACATGCTCATTTATCTGACCTCCTATGTTTCGATGTTTGTGATTCTTTTCAATTGCAGTATCCATGTTATTTTTCTCCTCATGTAGAGGAACCCAGATTAGTTTCATACCAGGCCTTTGAAGATGGCAGAGGCAATGACAGTGTTT
>NC_068400.1:4631515-4658040 GCF_023724105.1 Carassius gibelio
CAACAGCACTGGCAACCCGAGATCAAGAAACAGCACTGGCAACCCCAGCTGACGCGCCGTAACACCAACACTGCGTCAAAGGCTGTCTTGAAGACACTCGCTTTAGGAAGCTGAAAGGCTCAGCTCTGAAGTGAAAAGCTGTATGTGCGACTGCTTGCACTCTCCTTATATAACTATGCTGCGGGGAAGGGTACACAATGCAAATCTTGCACGCCAACATTCATTGGCTTGTTTTGTTAAAACTATAAGACATTTCGTCTCTCTAGCGAGATCCCAATTCATCGGTCACTGACATAATGTTGAATGTGACTGACTGAAAGGGAACGCAGTTTGCGTAGGGCACTAACTCCCAGGGGGGCACCATCACAATTGCGCCATTCCCCAATTCGTGACCGCTCACACCTCATGTTTGTGGCTGAATGCTCATAATTGATGGACATCTATGCCTGGTTAAAAGACATCAGCAATCCGGTGCAGAGAAAAGAAAATGGAAGAAAGTACAAAAAAAAGGCATAAATCTTTAAACATAAAACTGGCTTGACCTTGGACGTTCGATATTGGCAAATTTAGGGAGAATGTTACAGTCATAAAAACAACTGTATTGTGTTCATTAAGGTGTCAACTACAATGCATACCTTTTTTATATTTGTTTAAATAAATTGTAAATCATTTAGGTAAAGATGAGGCCTGTGTATCACTTTCACGCACATTTCTGTGAAGAAGTTTTTTTTTTTTTTAGCTGCTGATGTTAAAAACAAGTTTTAATGTCGGAAATAATTCCACCACCAGAAAAACATATGCCATGGTTTTAACAAGAAAAACACCAAAAATTATTGTTCTTTTGTAGCCATGGTAACTGCAAATTAACCATAGTTTTGTTACTTCTAAATAATAATTTACAAAGTATTTATAATGATTGGTTAATAACACTTAAAAAAAAGAAACATAATGTAGGCTAATGCAAAATAAATAATTTATGTACATAAAATGTTATTACAACTCCTTGCAAAGGGAGCCAAAGGGTACAGGAGGATCAAATCCTTGTTTAGGCTATTTGCCTAATTGTTGGCCTCCTTTTTGTCATAAATGACTCAGCCTCTATAATTTCTTCAGCAAAAAAACATGTGGACATCACAACCCTTACAAAAATTAACCATGGTTTTATCAAAGTAAAACTTCTTAATATTCTTTTGCATGATTTCTGAATGCTTGAAACTATAAAATAAATGAGTCATAAAGTTATAGCCATTGGTAAATGTCGAGAGCTACAATTGTAATTTGTAAATAATACAATTTATTCTTTTATTTATGTACTTTTTTATTTTATGATAATTCAATTTTTATCCCTATAGGAAGGTTTTGCTGTTGTTATTGTTTTTTCCATCATATTTGAGGAAGGGGGGCACAACAATACAATCCTGCTTAGGTCACCCATTAGGCCAGCAGCAGCCCTTCTCAGCCTTATGTTCCCTGCATCTTATGTTCCTTCCACCCTAACTCTATAAAGAAGTGATGACTATCAATCCACAAAAGCAATAGGCGTATATACTGTACATTTTACACAGTATTAGAAAAATGTAACACTATGTTATATTTAATATAATATTAATATTATGTATAATATAAATATAATATAAATGACTTTATAACCACAAAAATATGATGACTTCATGATGAATGTCAACTCCATCATTAGCCCGTCACCACCATCAGACAGAAAATATTTTGGTGGTAACATCTGATGGTTTTGACAAATTTGGCATTTCTTTCACAAAACAAAGGAAGCTCATGTAGTAGCTATTTTGTTTTCTCTGCTGATGTTAGATGCTAACAGAACCTGTCTCAGGAGAATCAAATGATCTGAAAATTTCAAATTATTTCCTCAGAAACTGGAAGATGATGTTGACATTATGTTGTGACACAGAAAACAGTAACATTAGGATTTGACATATTCTAAAACTATAAAAACTATCATAGCCTGTCTGACATTGATGCAGAGGCAAATTGTGGCAAGGGGTTTTTGTTAGAGATACAGTTGCCCCTGGTATACCCTGATTATAGGGAAGTCGTGGCCTGACGGTTAGCGGACTCGCAATCGAAAGGTTGTGAGTTCGAGCCTCGGGCCAGCAGGAATTGTAGGTGGGGGGAGTGCATGTAAAGTGCTCTCTCCACCTTCAATACCACGACTTAGGTGCCCTTGAGCAAGGCATCGAACCCACAACTGCTCCCCGGGCGCCGCAGCATAAATGGTTGCCTACTGTTCCGGGTGTGTGTTCACAGTGTGTGTGTGTGTGTGTGTGTTCACTGCTCTGTGTGTGTGCACTTCGGATGGGTTAAATGCAGAGCACAAATTCTGAGTATGGGTCACCATACTTGGCTGAATTTAACTTTCACTTCACTTCATTTTATTTATTTTTTTTACATTTAAAGGGACACTAAGTAGGAATTACTCCCATCTAGTGGTGAAATTGTATTTTGCATTCAAACTAATTTTGCTCTCCAGCGCCTCGCTTTTTCAAATGCACGTTGCATCTACGGTAGGCGATATGTACCAAAAAGCTTTGACGGGATGTCTTCTAATAGCACTTCGTCGAGTTTTCCTTCAGGTGAACAGGTGTGTTATTTCAAACAAACAGCAACATGACCATAAACAAACGAATGTTACAGTATGAATTACTGACTGTGGAAAACATGAAATATTGTAATTAGTAGTTAAGTCTTCTTTATTCGTTATATTTTCTGAATAATGTGCATTGTTAGATATATAAAAAATATTGTAATATAGATTGTAACACTGACTTACCTGTCGAGAAGAAAACTGGCCACTTCAGCGTCTCTTTTGAAATCTTTATCCAGCATTAGCTCTTTCCACCTAGACAAAGCTTCCCCGACATTAACTCTTGTTTTCTGTAATCTACGGTCACGTTTCCTTTTACGTTCTATTTTTGACTGTTTTGGCGACGATGTTTTCTTCTCCTGTGGCGCGGCATATGTATGGTCCATAATAAGAATGCAATCCAGACTTTTAAACTTGCCGGTGCAGTTTCAAGCGCCTCTCACTGCTCTGCACCTGCGTTTCTGGCTCTGACCGAAAACGCGTTGTGGAAACGCGTTGGCTTAGTACTTTTGTCCCTCTCTGCTATTATGGTTTTGCAAGACGGCGGAACTACATGGAAGCCTCCGTCGACCTACCCGTCCCATGTATATAAAGATAATAAATTCTTCATTTACGAGGATTAGTTTAAACATTGGCATAGGTATTTGTACACCATTGAGGGCATATTTATGAATAAAAATATTGATTTTAGATAATAAAATACCTAAAAAGTTACTTATTGTCCCTTTAAATGAATGTCTGACACAGTTTTCACAAAAATCTTTGACACAACCATGGAAACACGTCATTAAAAAATATTTGTGTTTTGATGAAACAAGCTCTTTTTTACCATTAAAAAAAAATGTATCCATTGTATAGCAATGATTAGAACCCTTCTCCGTGGACACACTGTTTTAGATGTTGTGAGAAGACAAAGTTTTGATATAATAATAATACAATTCAATTAAACACGATAATTGTGTCATACATTCTATTGTTAATCCTTCATAACGTTTACAATTGAAAATATTTTAATTTAATTTACAATTGCTGGACATTTTTTAAGAATCAGTGAAATCAGTGATCCTTTTAAAACATTTTTAAACATCCTTCAATGTTTTGACAACCTAAACTATCAGTGTCTTATCATAAAAGGTAAAATTGTTTGATATTTACTGCATGGATCTATCTATTAGTTGTGCCACACTATACAGTATACAACAGTGAAAGAATAAAGGAATAAAAAAAAAGATTGTCAGATTGCCCCCAACCCAGCAAATTGTATTCCTTAAATGTGTCTTCATTATATATATATATATATATATATATATATATATATATATATATATATATATATATATATATATTAGGGGTGTAACGATACGCGTATTCGTATTGAACCGTTCGGTACGAGGCTTTCGGTTCGGTACGCGTTATGTATGTATAACTGTTCGTTGGACTAATTAATTATATTTGAAAAAAAAAAAGAGAAATATAATGATATGCGTTCAACAAGGTAGCCCAATAACCCAAACGACGTAACAGGCAACACCCCTGACACTCCCGAAGAAGAAAAAAACACCAACTTATATGTTTATGTTAGGCTACTCAGTCAGGCGCTCGCTCACTCAGTACGTGCTGAAGGCTCGTTGCAAAATGGCCAATGCGTTTAACAGACCAGTAATAGAAGATCCTCCAATAACCAACAGGTCTGGTGTTTGGGTGCACTTTGGATTCCCTTTAAGCTATAATGGTGATGGCAAGAGAGTGGTGGATAAAAAAACAACGGTATGTCGCATCTACATGACAATAGGGTACACCAGCGGGAATAAAAAAAAAAAAGAAAAAAAACAAACACAGGAATACTTGAAACATGTCTACTCATTTACACCGACATCACCTTATAAAAAGGAGAAACATACATGCAACAAACTATCCCCGCAGCATTTAGACCGACATTTCCAACTGATTCAAACAGGGCAAAAGACATCACCATTTACGTTACATTTACATTATAGCCGTGGATATGAGACCTTACTATTTACCATTCATTCTGTCATCACCATTATAGCTTACAGGGAATCCAAAGTGCACTCAAATACCAGACCTGTTGGTTATTGGAGGATCTTCTATTTCTGGTCTGTTAAATGCATTAGACATTTTGCAACGAGCCTTCATCGGGTGCTGAGTGAGCGAGCGCCTTAGGGGCCGTTCACATATCGTGCCTAAAAACGCGTGGAAAACGCTAGGCGCATCTTTCTCCTCCTTTCCAAAGCACTCGGGCAAAAGCGCTCATGAGGCGTCTGTCTTTGCTAAGCAACAATGACGTGCTCTCTCCATGACGTGCCCTCTCCATGAAGACCCGGAAATTTCAGCAAAGGATAAATGGATGCGGTGTGGACGCGGAAATGGATTTGCAGCTCTAAAAATCGCTTGCAGTAGCTCTGCTACTAAATTTTTTTCAAAATTGCAATCCATATACAACTATGATCAGCTGTTCCTTCATCTTGGCTGAGCTTTCAACGTTGTTACGGGAAAGGATGAAGCTGATTGGTTAGTTCTTGTAACATGACCCATGGTGCGCTTGCGGCATTCTGAAAAGTTGAGATGTTTTTACATTTTGCTGTATCTAAAATGTACCGAACCGAACTGAACCGTGACATCAGTGTATGGTATTGAACCGTTACACCCCTAATATATATATATATATATATATATATATATATATATGGGCTGTCAAATGATATTTTTTTTTTATCAAATTAATCAGAATTTTCAGTGGATTAATCAGGATTAATCACTATTTGCAATTACACCTGAATCCTAACCATATTTTTTCTGAAATGCATACCAAAAGATAAAAAACAGGATATATAATTTTCATGTATTTATTCATCAATATGTGGTTATTTTTTCTGAATTTCAAAAGTTTAACATTTACTTGGATGAAATTTACCTAAGCACTATATCAAACCATTTAACTACAGATAGTGTAAGAGTTTTAGGTGAACCAGTGGTTAAATATAGCCACATATCTATGAAATTATGCATAGAGAAACTCGAAAGAATGAACTCAGAAACACAAACATGCGCCACCATCACATAAGCAGCACTCTGGGCACTCTTGTTTTTGGGAGGTGTTCATTTGCTCTGCCACAATACTTTACGATCGATATTTTCACGTTCTGAAGGCTTCAAGTGCCAGTAAAACCAAGTAAAAATGCATATGCTTTTCCAAACAGCTGTAATTTTCGCTACGTTGCATGAGAATTTTTGACAGCCCTAATCTATATATATATATATATATATATATATATATATATATATATATACAGTATTGTTCAAAATAATAGCAGTACAATGTGACTAACCAGAATAATCAAGGTTTTTAGTATATTTTTTATTGCTACGTGGCAAACAAGTTACCAGTAGGTTCAGTAGATTGTCAGAAAACAAACAAGACCCAGCATTCATGATATGCACGCTCTTAAGGCTGTGCAATTGGGCAATTAGTTGAAAGGGGTGTGTTCAAAAAAATAGCAGTGTCTACCTTTGACTGTACAAACTCAAAACTATTTTGTACAAACATTTTTTTTTTCTGGGATTTAGCAATCCTGTGAATCACTAAACTAATATTTAGTTGTATGACCACAGTTTTTTAAAACTGCTTGACATCTGTGTGGCATGGAGTCAACCAACTTGTGGCACCTCTCAGCTGTTATTCCACTCCATGATTCTTTAACAACATTCCACAATTCATTCACATTTCTTGGTTTTGCTTCAGAAACAGCATTTTTGATATCACCCCACAAGTTCTCAATTGGATTAAGGTCTGGAGATTGGGCTGGCCACTCCATAACATTAATTTTGTTGGTTTGGAACCGAGACTTTGCCCGTTTACTAGTGTGTTTTGGGTCATTGTCTTGTTGAAACAACCGTTTCAAGGGCATGTCCTCTTCAGCATAGGGCAACATGACCTCTTCAAGTATTTTAACATATGCAAACTGATCCATGATCCCTGGTATGCGATAAATAGGCCCAACACCATAGTAGGAGAAACATGCCCATATCATGATGCTTGCACCTCCATGCTTCACTGTCTTCACTGTGTACTGTGGCTTGAATTCAGAGTTTGGGGGTCGTCTCACAAACTGCCTGTGGCCCTTGGACCCAAAAAGAACAATTTTACTCTCATCAGTCCACAAAATGTTCCTCCATTTCTCTTTAGGCCAGTTGATGTGTTCTTTGGCAAATTGTAACCTCTTCTGCACATGCCATTTTTTTAACAGAGGGACTTTGTGGGGGATTCTTGAAAATAGATTAGCTTCACACAGACGTCTTCTAACTGTCACAGTACTTACAGGTAACTCCAGACTGTCTTTGATCATCCTGGAGGTGATCATTGGCTGAGCCTTTGCCATTCAGGTCATTCTTCTATCCATTTTGATGGTTGTCTTCCGTTTTCTTCCACGTCTCTCTGGTTTTGCTCTCCATTTTAAGGCATTGGAGATCATTTTAGCTGAACAGCCTATCATTTTTTGCACCTCTTTATAGGTTTTCCCCTCTCTAATCAACTTTTTAATCAAAGTACGCTGTTCTTCTGAACAATGTCTTGAACGACCCATTTTCCTCAGCTTTCAAATGCATGTTCAACAAGTGTTGGCTTCATCCTTAAATAGGGGCCACCTGATTCACACCTGTTTCTTCACAAAATTGATGACCTCAGTGATTGAATGCCACACTGCTATTTTTTTGAACACACCCCTTTCAACTAATTCAACTAATTGCCCAATTGCACAGCCTTAAGAGCGTGCATATCATGAATGCTGGGTCTCATTTGTTTTCTGAGAATCTACTGAACATACTGGTAACTTGTTTGCCACGTAACAATAAAAAAATATACAAAAAACCTTGATTATTCTGGTTAGTCACATTGTACTGCTATTATTTTGAACAATACTGTATATAATGAAACATATGTGTCATGTTGTTAATTTCATAACAGCTTCAAATAATGCCTATTGACATACCTGTATTAATATAACTATAAAATGGGCACAAAATCTATACCACCTTTCTACTATGATTCATAAATGTTAAATATCTCCATTTGTGTTTATTCTGTCCTTCATATCCAGCTTTGATTTTCACTTGACATTATTCTTAATTTTAGCTAATCATGCAGGCAAACACACAGGTGGGGCAGATGAAACAGATGGAGGAGCTCATTCAGATCTCTAACAAGCTGGAGTTTGACAAGCTCAAGGTCTGTTAATGCATTACTGAACTAAATGAAAAATACTCATAAATTAGAGTTTTCACCAAAGGTATAGCCGAATGCCATAGATATATACAGGTGCCTCTCAGTCAAGTCAAGTCAAGTCACCTTTATTTATATAGCGCTTTAAACAAAATACATTGCGTCAAAGCAACTGAACAACATTAGGAAAACAGTGTGTCAATAATGCAAAATGATAGTTAAAGGCAGTTCATCATTGAATTCAGTGATGTCATCTCTGTTCAGTTTAAATAGTGTCTGTGCATTTATTTGCAATCAAGTCAACGATATCGCGGTAGATGAAGTAACTTCAACTAAGCAAGCCAGAGGTGACAGCGGCAAGGAACCGAAACTCCATCGGTGACAGAATGGAGAAAAAAACCTTGGGAGAAACCAGGCTCAGTTGGGGGACCAGTTCTCATCTGACCAGACGAAACCAGTAGTTCAATTCCAGGCTGCAGCAAAGTCAGATTGTGCAGAAGAATCATCCGTTTCCTGTGGTCTTGTCCTGGTGGTCCTCTGAGATAAGGTCTTTACAGGGGATCTGTATCTGGGGCTCTAGTTGTCCTGGTCTCGGCTGTCTTTCAGGGCAGTAGAGGTCCTTTCTAGGTGCTGATCCACCATCTGGTCTGGATACGTACTGGATCCGGGTTACTGCAGTTACCCTCTGATCTGGATAAAGACTGGATCTGGTGGCTACGATGACCTCGAAATAAGAGAGAAACAGACAAATATTAGCGTAGATGCCATTCTTCTAATGATGTAGCAAGTACATAGGGTGTTATGTGAAGTGTTCCCAGTTCAGGTTTACCTAATTAATGCAGCCCAAAAATATTTTAACGGATTTGGATATTAAAAGCATATTAGTATGGTATGTGTAAGCCAGGTTAAAGAGAAGGGTCTTTAATCTAGATTTAAATTGCAAGAGTGGTTCAGCCTCCCGAACAATGTTAGGTAGGTTATTCCAGAGTTTAGGCGCCAAACAGGAAAAGGATCTGCCGCCTGCAGTTGATTTTGATATTCTAGGTATTATCAAATTGCCTGAGTTTTGAGAATGTAGAGGACGTAGAGGATTATAATGTAAAAGGAGCTCATTCAAATACTGAGGTGCTAAACCATTCAGGGCTTTATAAGTAATAAGCAATATTTTAAAATCTATACAATGTTTGATAGGGAGCCAGTGCAGTGTTGACAGGACCGGGCTAATATGGTCAAACTCTTGCTGCTGCATTTTGGTCTAGCTGTAGTTTGTTTACTAAGCGTGCAGAACAACCACCCAATAAAGCATTACAATAATCTAACCTTGAGGTCATAAATGCATGGATTAACATTTCTGCATTTGACATTGAGAGCATAGGCCGTAATTTAGATATATTTTTGAGATGGAAAAATTCAGTTCAGAAACTTGGCTTTCTAAGGAAAGATTGCGATCAAATAGCACACCTAGGTTCCTAACTGATGACGAAGAATTGACAGAGCAACTATCAAGTCTCAGTAAATTAAAATGTTATGGAAAAGTTTATTTATTTCAGTAATTCAACCCAAATAGTGAAACTTGTGTATTAAATAAATTAAATGCACACAGACTGAAGTAGTTTAAGTGTTTGGTTCTTTTAATTATGATGATTTTGGCTCACATTTAACAAAAACCCACCAATTCACAATCTCAATAAAATTATAATATGGTGGCAAGTCAGTCATCTAATCAACTCAAAACACTTTCAAAGGTTTCCTGAGCCCTCAAAATGGTCTCTCAGTTTGGTTCACTAGGCAATACAATCATGGGGAAGACTGCTGATCTGACAGTTGTCCAGAAGACAATCATTGACACCCTTCACAAGGAGGGTAAGCCACAAACATTCATTGCCAAAGTTGCTGGCTGTTCACAGAGTGTTGTATCCAAGCATGTTAACAGAAAGTTAAGTGAAAGGAAAAAGTGTGGAAGAAAAAGATGCACAACCAACCGAGAGAACCGCAGCATTATGAGGACTGTCAACCAAAATCGATTCAAGAAGTTCAGTGAACTTCACAAGGAATGGACTCATCTACCACACACAGACGTGTCAAGGAATTTGGTGAACCACAGACAATATTAAAAGGCATCTTACCTGGGCTAAGGAGAAGAAGAAGAACTGACCTATTGCCCAGTGGTCCAAAGTCCTCTTTTCAGATGAAAGCAAGTTTTGTATTTCATTTGGAAACCAAGGTCCTAGAGTCTGGAGGAAGTGCCACAAACTGATCACCTCCATGCCACGCCAAACTGAGGCAGTAATTAAAGCAAAAGGAGCCTGTAAGTTCCAGGCACTCAGCCCAAGGAAGGTATTGTCATGACCGGGATACAGGAATACACAGAGAGATCCACGTGCAGGTATGTTGTTTATTAAGGGGTAATCCAAAGGGGTAAACAGTCCAGGCAGGGTCACAACCAGAGTATCCAATAAACATGAAAACAGACAAGAACACATGGCAAGAGCAAGAGCAAGACTATGGATTAACTTTAAACATAAGACAAGGACCCCGTGACACATACTCAGACAGACTGGGTAGAAATACACAGAAGGTACTGAGGGAACTGGAGACAGGTGGGGAATAGTCAATTAACCCAAACAAGGAGGAAGGTGACCAAATAAGGGAACAGACAGTTCATAAAGTTACAGACACCATGGGAAAGTAGGGCATCTAGTGCGAACCCAGGGAACACAACCCAGACACTATGACAGTACCCCCCCCTCTACGGAGCGGCTCCCAGACGCTCCACGACAAGACACCAAACAGAGACCAGGAGGGAGGCGGACAGGTGGAGGCTCAGGGGGAAGGACGGAGGGCCAGACTAACAGAGAGGAACAGGGACAGGAGAAACAAAAAGCAAAAAACAACATGAAGCCCCCCAGGGCGGAGCAGAAGACCACCACGTCCTTGTGGTCGAGGCCAGAGTCCTCCAGGGCAGAGTGGAAGACCACCACAACCGTGTGGTCAGGGCGGAAGCCCCCCTGGGCGGAGCAGAAGACCACCACACCCCTTTGGTCAAGGCGGAAACCTTCCAGGGCAGAGCAGAAGACCACCACAATCGTGTGGTCAAGGCGCAAGCCCTCCAGGGCGGAGCAGAAGACCACCACAACCGTGTGGTCAGGGCGAACGCTCCCCAGGGCGGAGCAAAAGACCACTACAACCGTGTGGTCCGACCAACGGGAGGACGACAATCTGGCAATCCCATGGTGTACATACTGGACTCCAGAAGATCGGTGCTGACCCGACACTGCTCATGAAGATTCTTGGTGACTTGCATTTGTACATGAAGATCATTGGTGACTTGTATTTGCTCATGAAGATCAATGGTGACTTACCTTTGTTCATGAAGATCAGTGGTGACTTGCCTTTGTTCATGAAGATCACCATTGACTTGACTCTGTCCTTGAAGATCACCAGTGACTTGACTCTGTCCTTGAAGATCACCAGTGACTTGACACAGTCCTTGAAGATCAATGGTGAATAGCCTTGACTCTGGAAAGTCCATGGTACCTAGCCCTGTCTCTGGAAAGTCCATGGTACCTAGCCCTGTCTCTGGAGGGTCAGCGGTGACTAGCCCTGGCTCTGGAGGGTCAGCGGTGACTAGCCCTGGCTCTGGAAGGTCAGCGGTGACTAGCCCTGACTCTGGAAGGTCAGCGGTGACTAGCCCTGACTCTGGAAGGTCAGCGGTGACTAGCCCTGACTCTGGAAGGTCCGCGGTGACTAGCCCTGACTCTGGAAGGTCCGCGGTGACTAGCCCTGACTCTGGAAGGTTATCAGTGACTAGCCCTGATTTTGGAAGGTCCACGAACACCTGACTCGACACTGGAGGGTCCACTGGAACCTGACTCGACACGGGAGGGTCCACTGGAACCTGACTCGACACTGGAGGGTCCACTGGAACCTGACTCGACACTGGAGGGTCCACTGGAACCTGACTCGACTCTGGAGGGTCCACTGGAACCTGACTCGAGACGGGTGGCAATCTTGTGCTGTGGTGCTGGGCTGGCGACCATCTTGTGCTGTGGCGCTGGACCGCTGGCCAATTTGGAGGAATTATATCCCATGCCCTCAGCCAAGGACCAGAACACCTGTGCCATGGCACCCACCTCATTGCCCTCTTGGCGGAGAGCTGTCAGCTTCAAATACTTAGCTCTCCACTTCACCATCCTGGCTGGGGAACGGGAAACATCAAACGACATACCGCTGGATCTTGCTGTGACGGAGTCCTTCTGTCACGACCGGGACACAGGAATACACAGAGAGATCCACGTGCAGGTATGTCGTTTATTAAGGGGTAATCCAAAGGGGTAAACAGTCCAGGCAGGGTCAAAACCAGAGTATCCAATAAACACGAAAACAGACAAGAACACACAGCAAGCGCAAGACTACGGATTAACTTTAAACATTAGACAAGGACTCCATGACACATACTCAGACAGACCGGGGTATAAATACACAGAAGGTAATGAGGGAACTGGAGACAGGTGGGGAATGATCAATTAACCCAAACAAGGAGGAAGGCGACCAAATAAGGGAACAGACAGTTCATAAAGTGACAAACACCGTGGGAAAGGATGACATCTAGTGGGAACCCAGGGAACACAACCCAGACACTGTGACAGGTATCCAGTGCTGGATGAAGCTTTCCTACGTGTTTGGTCTTTCAGCAAATAGAGTTATTCAATTTAGGTTAAACTCAAATCTGACTCCATTTTATTATTTAATCTGACTCCATTTTAGTATGACCTTGAATTTAGGTTGAAATGTAAATTGGTTTTATGCCTCTTTAATTAGTATTCTTCTGACATTTGATTATTATAGTTAACTCTTTACTTTTATATTAACTCGTTCATTCAGATGCTCATGTTGCCAACAAGGATACAACGTAATCTACTAGTCAATAATTAGAGTAAAACTGAATAAAATCAAATGTAAAAATTTATTAGCTGATCCTTTTGCTGCAAACCTTTAAATACCTCAGACCAAAAACAAACATTCCCGGAGATGAAGACAGAAACTAACAATTGGAATTTGATTAGGTCATGTTTGTTTGTAGTTAGTGTTCTAGTGTTTAGAGTTTGTTTATCGTGTCAACCCAGTCCTGTTAAGTTTTTTAGTCTTTGCCCTAGTCGTTGTTTTCCCACTCATGGGTTTTGTTTTCCCCTTTTGTCTTTAATAAACCCTCTGTGTAGTGATTCCTGTCTGCGTATGAGTTCCTCCCTTACCCTCCACATAACATTATCTTTTAATCTACTTTTCTAGGGTTGAGTCCATTGTACCAGTCGCCCTGAGACAATTCAAATGACACCAAATATGACTGTAAATATCACTTGTATTAATGCAGAATATTATACTATTGGCAATTCTGAGTGAAACTAAGTGGAGTGTGATAGTGAGGTGTGAACTACTAGGCATGGTGCGTCTTTGATGGCACTGTTACTCATGATGGAGGGTGTTCAAGAGAGTGTTCAAATGTTAATTATCAGTCCTTTGTTTTCTTCGGGAGAAGTCATCCCTCAGTCCAGATGGTCCGGCTCCAGTCTTACAAGCCCCTACCAAGTATTGAGTACATGTACAGGTATAACATACTTTCCAGAAGGCCATCAGTTCACTAAAAAAAATTATTTTACTGGTCTTATGAAGAATTCTAATTTGTTGAGATAGTGAATTGGTGGGTTTTTGTTAAATGTAAGCCAATATCATCACAATTAAAAGAACCAAATACTTAAACTACTTCAGTCTAGGCACTGAATTTATTTAATACACAAGTTTCACAATTTGAGTTGAATTACTGAAATAAATGAACTGTTCCACGACATTCTATTTCATTGAGATGCACCTGTGGTAATACTCTGACCTTAAAATGTTTAACGTGACAATTTAAGTATCACTATAGGATCCATATAATAACTCAGATTGTGCTGCTTAAAAGAACCATCAAAAATCATTGTTCTATTTGCATCAACACATTTAGTTGTAATGTTCACTTTTGGGTTAACTATTTAATCATACATCACCTGTAACTGGTTTTCATATCGTGCGTGGCTGATCAGTTTATATTATTTCAATATGCAAACAAAAAATTTAATTCTGTTTTTGGCTATTTGTGTTTCTTGATTTCTACAGGCAATCCCAATTGTTTCTAAAACACGCTGTCTAGATAAACAGGGAGAACTCCAAGAGCTATGTAAAAGAGGGTCTCTCTTCAGCATCCGCAACAAATGTACCCCTGTGTATATGTTCCTCTTCAATGACCTTCTCATTCTCACCATGAAGAAAAGGTTAGAGGAATGTGATTATTGAGATAAATCTTCAAAATGAGAGAAAAAAAATCTTAGTAGACATGACATATTTTTGTAGGCAAACCTGGAACTTAATATCAAGCTGGGACCCATCAACAAAATATCAATAGGATATATTTTTCCCATTGAATTTTTAAAATCTCTGTGACCAGTAAACGTTATAATTCTTATACCTTATTTTCATCATGATAATCTTTTAAAAAAAGTTTTTTTTTAATTTTAAATCCTAAATGCCATCACCAGACATAAAAAGATAAAAAAATAGCAACAACAAATACTGTGGCGTTCTAGTGAGTTGAGTGAATCTTCTGATTCATGTGGGTCCGTGTATCTTTTGGTCATTCGATTTTCTATTTAAAAATAAATAAAGATAAATGAGAAACGATTTGATTTTCGTTTTTTCGTTTTTTTTTAAGAAACGGAAAACGAAAATTTAGCTCGATTTTTCGTATTTTTGTTTGAGGGTAAAAAATCAGATTATGGTTTAATATTTGTTTGAATGTGTGGGCGGCGCTGAAACGCCCCTTTCATCCCTTCTGTACTGCACCGACAAGCGGCACCCGTGTGCAGTTCATTTTCACCAGGAGAGAAGCAGCATACAGCAGAGTTTATTAATCCTGCCAATTCTTTGCTAGTGGTGCTTGCAAGATAAAATAATAATAATAATAATAATAATAATAATAATAATAATAATAATAATAATAATAATTAATTAAATTAATAATAAAATAAAAAAAAAAATATTATGTTTTTCCGGCTGCTATAGTTATTGACAAAGCAGACTTGACAACTTTATTCATAAAACACCATTTGCATTTTACTTTAGCCTGTGATCTACAACAACATGGAATAAAATATAGGCCTACTACAAATTTTTTGCCTACTTATTTTATTCTAGGCCATTCATAAAAAAAAATTAAATGGGAAAAATCCAACCCCACATTTATAATAAAATTTATATTAATATAAGTTAAGTTTTCCCCATAATTAGTCTACTTTAAATGTTTTAATTATATGCTATAGGCTACTTAGAATTATGAACTGAATTCACGAATTCTGTAGATGACTGTATGAATATAGTGACGGTGTGACATCGTTACAGATAATGAGTTCAGACGGGAAACACTGCACCTTTGGTTTCATTTGAATTACATAGGCCTAAATATAAAATTATTATTATTATTATTCTATTTAAATGGCTTATTTTAAAAGTAGACGTGTCCAGTAAGACATGGTTCGTCTGATGCATGAGCCTGGTTCATTTCTGACGTTTCAGAAAGAAGTTAATGTAGACCGAGATGACAGAAAGCAAATCCTGTTGAGTTTTGATGTTATTTAGGGTGTCTTACGACCCAAACTGATGGAGCTGAAGCTCTTTCCTCTTGTTATCGGGATGGAAGCTGTGGATCGGGATCCGCCGATCGGAGAAGTGCAGCAGACTACACTCTACAAGATAAAGTTTCAGTTGCTGTTGTTTGTATAGCAAATGAAAACATGTTAGGCTGTGAGGTTTTTCTTAAATAGGCATAGAATAAAATTAGTAGGCAAAAAATCTGCACATATTTGTCATTGTAGATCTTACAGTAAAATTCTAATGTCATTGAATAAATTAATTTCTGTTTGGTCAAAAAAAAAAAAAAAAAAAAAAAAAAAAAAAAATATATATATATATATATATATATATATATATATATATATATATATATATATATATATATATATATATATATATATAAAAAGCTTGCAAGCACCACTAGCAAAGAATTGGCAGGATTAATAAACTCTGCTGTATGCCGCTTCTCTCCTGATGAAAATGAACTGCACACGGTTGCCGCTTGTCGGTGCAGTACAGAAGGGATGAAAGGGGCGTTTCAGCGCCGCCCACACATTCAAAAAAAAATTAAAGCATAATCTGATTTTTTACCCACAAACAAAAATACGAAAAATCCAGCTAAATTTTTGTTTTCCGTTTCATAAACAAAACGAAAAAACGAAAATCAAACTGTTTCTTATTTATCTTTATTTATTTTTAAATAGAAAATTGAATGACCAAAAGATACACGGACCCATGTGTTGTCCTTTCATGCCTCCCTCTCCTCTCAGTGGCTCTCCAGACCGCTTTGTGGTGATTGATCATGCGCATCGGTCTCTGGTTCAAGTACAGGCCACAGAAAACAATCTTTGGCCACACTTGGATCACTGTTTCTGTTTGACCCTACTGGAAAACCATCGGGGGAACACATGTGAACACTTGCTCAAGGCTAATACAGAGTAAGATGCATGTAGCTCAGTTTTATTCATACTAGTCTATAACTAGCAATAACTGACATTTTACATTTTTATCATTCAAACCTCTCTCACTCTCACCCTCTCCCCAGGTCAGACATGCATAGGTGGATGGCTGCTTTCCCGTCGATTAAAGCAGCCCTCGGGGAGGACAAGATTTATGAGGACTGGGGTGAGCTTTCAATTCAATACCTCACAGACACTGTGGGAAACATCACACAATGCAGTAGCACTGTCTTTTAATGGAATACTCTCCCAAAAATAAAATAAGATCAAGTTTACTATCTCAAAGGAAATTTGTATTGGACACACACAACACAATATCTGCTGTTTTATAAAAATAACATACTAAAATAAAATCATTGGTCCTGTACTTCCCTTCATGCTATTGTGTATATATGCCCAAATATTTAAATTTTTCCATGTCACACAAAAGGACTTCTTTAGCGAACAGTTGATTTCCATACAATGAAAGTGAATGTTGACCAGTTGCTGTCAAACTCTGAAAATGGGTCTGTGATATCACTTAGAGGAAGCTTCTGAAATGATATTGTGTGTGTGTGTGTGTGTGTCAATCAGACTGTCCCCAAGTGCAGTGTGTCAGTCAGTATGTAGCAAAACAGGCAGACGAGCTAAGCTTGGAGCCATCTGATGTCATCAATGTGCTGCGCAAAACCAGTGAAGGTACAGTTAAAATCAAATCTTTTTTTTTTTTTTTTTTTTATTCTCGAAAATAAAATTGATTTCCATTTCACTTGTCAAGGTTGGTATGAAGGCATGCGTCTCTCTGATGGAAAGAAAGGCTGGTTTCCAGCAAAGAATACATCAGAAGTAACCACTGATCACCAGAGACGACGGAATGTGAGGGAGAAGTACCAAATCGTACAAGCAACCAGTCAAAACACTTAAAGTTGACTCCAATATACTTTCTGCCCATCCCATTCGCCCTCACTTCTCAATAGCTTCCTGTCACTCACAAACACAAAGACACTATGAAGTTGTCTGGCACAAACACTCATTTCCTATTGAAGCAGGAAGCTGGGACTAATTAGTATCATTATTTTTGAATATAAAGAACATCAAGAAGTTCAAAAGGTTAAAAATGTTCAAAAGGAAGCTTGGATTGTGAAAAATAAATTTTATTAGATGTGGTGTTGTCATAACTTTACTGACACCTATCGCATCGAATAGAGCAGAACACAATTTGTTTTTGATGATAAATGCCTATGTAGAACACCTTCTTCACAGGTGACACAATAAAATGTTTACTAATATGTGTATTATTATTATTTTTTTTTTAAAGGGGTAGATTTGCATTAGTAAATACTGATTGCACATTCAATTCTTTCTCAAAAGTATAAACAATTACCTTTAGGAGTGTCATCCTCCAACTGGCAATCTGTGCATTTTATGATCTGTAAGAGTATATTGAATGTAGAAATGAATGCATTAATTAAGCATGGCTGTATGTAAAGTTATATTAATCTCAATAGCCTGTTATCTTTTTTTTGCATTGTGATAACACAATAGAATATCCCACAACACAATACGAAAGTAGTATGAGATTTATATATCGAAACTAACCAAATAATAGTATATAGCAAAATAATGAACACAAGGATAAACACAAATTGACTACACTCTAAAAACTGCTGGGTTGAAAACAACCCAATTTGGGTTATTTTAGCAACCCAGCGCTAGGTCAAAAAGGGACGAACCCAACGCTGGGTTATTTTAACCCAACCAGTTGGGTTATCATACCTGCTGGGTTGCTTTTTATGGTTTAAAGTGACTACACTGCAGGGTTTTAAAAAACCAGAGCGGGTGTTTTTTATCACTGTATTTCAGAAGGAAAACTACTGTATTTAGAAAATGTTCAAATTCAGCTCGCATGTTATGCTTGATAAGGCAGCGTTTGTGAGCTCATTGCCGTTTTGCAGCCATAATTGGAGAAACCTCTACCTCTCCCGCTCTTGGCGCCTTCTGCTGGCAGAAAATTAACTTGCGGAGTATGGGATTAACATCCTGCCATGTTTCAAAACTGAAAATAAAGTTCTGAAAGGTTGAAACTAAGTGTTTGAAAACTTGTTTTCGTTCGAAAAAACTTAATAGCATGCTTGTGATCATCTCTATAGTCACTAACTAACTGAGGCTGTGTTCGAAACTTTAAAGTAAAGTTATGGTCAGGCCCGTCGCGACAAGGCAGGCAAACCAAGCAATTGCTTGGGGCCCTGAGCTGGCCTGGGGCCCCAAGACAACGAGTGGTTAAGAATAAAATGCAACGACACTGTGTGAGTGCCCCTTTGATCGTCAATGCAGTAACGTGTAATGACACTGTTATTGCGATCCCTGTCAAGGGGGCCCCTCTCAGTAGTTGCTGACAGCAGCCAGCCAACCACGTGATCTCTGCTACCGGCAAAATACAAAACCTCCTCAGCAGTAATGAAGTGGAATTATGCTTCAGGAAGCCAGAAGAGAAAGAAGAGAAAGGAAGAGGAGGATAAGAAAAAACAAGATAGTGGTAAGTGATAAATTACACTGGATAAAATAGCTCTACTTGTCACTCTTGTACAAATGGTGTAATTTTGCAGCAGGTAGGCTAGCAAAAATATGTTTATGTTAGCTACCTGCCTGATGGCAAATGCTGCTTGTAACGAACAGTTAGTGCAACTTTTTTTTTAGAACGGAAGGAATATGGTTTTAATGTAATATGTTTTTTAACGGGATAAGGAAGACGCAGATCAGAAATCTCATACTGCAAGGAGTCAGCAGTGTTTTGATTTGAGGTCGCGGGCAAACGTAAAGAGACATCGTGGCGTTTGTCCATTGCAAGATAAAGCTGGTATATCACAACTAGGGCCCTATGATTTCCGCGATGCAGAAAACGCAGAGGGAATCGCGGAATCCAGTCATAAAAACAGAATTTACAGTTTAAAGTAGAATGACATGTAATTTGCCAAATTTTGAATGAATGAATTAAAAATAGGTCATTGCACTTACATCAAATCACGTTATGGACTAATATCTGTAAATATTAAACCGGAACAGTCTGTTTAAATATGAATCCTGCATGTTCTGCGTGTCTCTGTTAATGAATGGAGCAGAAGCACGTCTTCCTTTATTACAGACACTGAAGCGCGCGTGACGCTCGCGGTGATTTCAGCATCTGCTGTGTCACTAAATGAGGATGTGAACACATGAACAACATCTCCAGAACTGGTCTGACAGTCACTTCATGAGAATTTTGACCGTTTGATTTGAGTAAAACTAGCGTCACATCACATACAAAGGTACGTCAACCCGTCAAAATAAAAGTCCTGTTTTAGACAAGTATTTGCCAGAGATGTATTACTATTGTTCTGCAGAATGTACATAGATTACTAAAAAAAAAAAAAACATTTTTCTTTTTTAAGGTTTAATCACACAAAATGTCTTCCATGTTTTATTTTTAATAGTAAATCCCCTTTGTTTACCAAAAAGTTGTTTGCTTAATTTTCAATAATTAAAAGATAAATTAATGTTTTGTGTTTAATGCTTAATGTGCATCTCAGAAAATACTTTATTTAAAACGCCCAACCGAATGGGACTTAAAAGCACTTAATTCATCTGTCAACTTTATTCTCATTGTTCACAGAACAAGTACAGACAGAGAAACAATGGGTAATAATTAAATGTTTATTTTTTATGTATGCATTGCATTCTATGCATTTAAAAAATAAAAATATTTTTTTTCTAAAAATGGAAACTTAATTGTTCATTTTAAGAGACCCAGAAGTCTTATTTTCTCTTGCATAATTAGTATTGCACTTTAATTAAGCAAAAACACATTTTATCTGATTACTCGATTAATCAAAGGATTTTTTGGTAGAGTACTCTATTACTAAAATATTCGATAGCTACAGCCCTAGATGAAAGTGGCACAGCAAATAGCATGCTAAACTATTCCACCTTGATAATCTATTCACCAAATGGGGGTTAGGAAAACCACACAATAAATTCTGTGCATCAAACATTAGCTTGGGATGTTTTTAAGCATTGGCAGTGAAAGCAGCTGCCTGCATCCCTTCCTTTCTAATATCAAAATATGCAAATGCTAACATATCTTTAAGTTTTTGGTAAACTTTATAATAAGTAAAAATACTGTTTGCTAACAGTTAAATGACAATTAACTAAAAATTAATTAACTATCAATTTACCATCTATTAATGATTGTTATTGTAAAGTGTCTACCATCTAACTTAGCTAGCAACTATGGTTTTGGGAAATGCACCCCTGAGCTGTTAATAGTGACCTCTTTCAATATGCTAACAGTGAAATGGTAAAACGTACTTCACAGGTAATTTCAGATTTTTTTTTTTCAATTATTTTCCCAGCTAAACCATCAACTTCATCCTCAACATCAACAGATGCATCACTTCTCAGTGCTGATGTTTCCTCTATATAGCACAAGGCTCCACAAGCTCTATAATTATAGCTGATATCCTGCAAAGCCCAGAGTTTAAACTGATAAGTGTGTGCTGTCATATTATTGCAAATCACTATTGAATTTCCACCAAACTATTTTTTTCAAGCAGTATTTGCACTGTAAACCTTTTTTATTTATATAAAATGTGGGTGAACTTAAACTGTATGGCTATGCTGTGGTCCCTGTAGGCTTTGTGTGCGTGTGGGGGGGCCTCTATGTCCATTTTGCTTGGGGCCCCCAAATTCCTTCAAACGGCCCTGGTTATGGTGAATTTTCCCGGGCAGATTCATCACTCCTCCTGACCATGCCGTTAACCCTCAACATGCCATAGTGAAATGTTCATTTTCCTTAATTTGCGTTTTTTGGGGTGAAATAATAGCCTACATTTGCTGCCGATGTATGCATATACATTTACAATTATTATGCTGAAAGACTATTATATTTTACTGCTCACAGCTGTCTTGTTTTGGTAAAAATGACAACTTCTAAGCTTGCTGTCAATCACAATATAAAAATGAAGGTAGAATATCTAAGGTTTGAGCTGTTTGGAAACTGCATACAAAATTATAGGCTATGCTATGCATTTCATGTATAGATCTTTTAGCATTGTTCTGTATTTGCAAGTTTAGTGTTGTTTATGTGACTTTCTTGGAATGCTAATTTCTCATTTATTTTCCTTTTACTGCCAGGATGTCCTTCGGGAGAAGTTACTTGAGTGGCTGCGGTCTAGAATACAGCAACCACTTTCAAGACAACCTGTGGGTTTGGACTTCCTCGAGTTTGTCTGCAACAATGAATTAATTTTAATTCAGTCTTTTGCTGATCACATACACATTGGCACTGACATTTTGCAGCAGTTAAACCATTTGTTGGAGCTGGTCCAAGCTGCAGTTGAAAACAATCCAGCTGTGTCACATTTAGACACAGCTGTGGGGTTAAGAGGAGGACTGTAACGATGGGTCAAGAAGTTTGAGGAAGCAAGTGCAAATTTTAGAACATTTAATGGAATAACACAAACAATGAATACGAAGACAGGTGATACTGGGAATCTTGACGGGAAGGGCGAAGTCCAGGAAGAGGCAGAGCTCACTGGTGATCCAAGGTGCGATGGTGCGTTGGCAGCAGGAGAGTGTGACACAGGAACTGCGGGGGAAGAGCCGTGAAGGGGAGTGATGAGGTCTGGGGATGAGGTGGAGTGGACAGGGTTCAAAACCCGAGACCATGGTTTACCAACCGTGACAAGGACCCAGGCTGATTATACAGAGAGATCAGTTGCATTACTTACTAGAAGCACAATTCTCAGTACCCTGCATAGCGCACTTGTTAGGGGTATCACAATGCACTATATTCCGTAGGATGGAGGAATATGGACTAAGTGTGACAGGATGCTCCAGCAACATGACTGACTCAGAACTTGATAACATGATAACATGATTAGCTAACTTTATCCTTGCTAAGGTGTTAAGTAAATCAGTGGTTTTAAACTCAGGTCCTTGGGGGCCCTCTGACTTGAAGTTGAGGCTAATTCACTGGGTGTGATATGAGTCCACAATAGTGTATTTGTATCTCTCTGTTCACCTCCATAGTATCCAACCCAATTTTACACCAAAGTTACAACTTTATTTAAAGCATGCAAGGCAGTGATCGGTGTGACATGGTAAGTATCAGTCAATAATGTACTTTTTTTTTAATTTGTATTACTTTTTGTTCATAGGTACAACCTGATAATATTTGGTGTAGTTGATGGATTTTCCAGAAAGGTATTACAATTCATATATACAATATCCACTTTGCTAGGTAAATAATTTAAATTCAAGCAATAGAAAGTTTGGATTTCTATCTACAGTACAGAAGGATAAGTGGTTGAGAATGTGGTTGAGTAATATGATCTTTTAAGTCCCCCAAAATATTGTAGAATATATGAAAGAAATAGTTTTTGCAATTCTATAACATTCAATGAGGAAAATCTTTCTATGATGCCCAGAAACCTACAGTAGAGGTCTTCACAGTGCACCTGAGACCCGTCGACATGTACAGGTTCGGGTCTATATTTTAAATGAGCAGCCGGGTCCGGAGAACACCTGGCCGTGATCAGACTCTGCTTGTGTTTTTTGTAACTTGCAACTTGTAAAATTAGGAAAAGAAAAGTGTGAGCCAAAAAAAAAAAAAAGCTCTCTCTCTCTCGCTCTCTCTCTCTCTGCCGTTAGAAGTAGAGCGCGCAGACTCAGACTTAATGCAAGTGCCCGCACAATAATAATGCTTGCAGGCTTGACACACTTGTATTTAATATATTTCATATCAGCAACAGAATCTGAGGTGAACTGTAACATGAATGTTTTCTATGACGCTCAAATTGTGTTAAACATATTTTAGGTTGATACAGCTAGCATGTGCAGTCTCCAGCATGTTTCATGTTTCTATGGCAACCAGTGAGGGACAAACCGCACTTTACATTTTCTCCCATTTTTATAATAATATAAATGAACCATTTAATCTTAAAAGTTTTATTGGTCAGATTCAGACTCGACGCAGAGCAGAGAGCACAGAGATGATAGCAAATAAGTAACGTCAGTGGCGTTATTATAGTTCAAAAGGGCAAACAGTCGAAGTTATTATGCGAGTTAACTCGAGTCAGAATGTACATGAGCACAGCTGCATTTGTCATCCATCAGCGTAACATCAGGTGGACTCTTGAAGCTAAAATAATGAGTGGATTAAGCTTGGACTTGGAATAACGAGAGGAATAACATGGATAACTTTCTTGTCGGAAGATTGTAATGCATCACAGGCAGTCAGGTACAAGGAAGAGAGACTACGACTCCTTAAAGGTGCCCTTCTTCGTGATCCCATGTTTTAAACTTTAGTTAGTGTGTAATGTTGTTGTTAGATTATAAATAATATCTGTAAAATTCTAAAGCTCAAAGTTCAATGCCAAGCGAGATATTTGATTTAACAGAATTCGCCTACAAAAAACGACCCGTTTGGACTACATCCCTCTAGTTCCTGCAGTAATGACGTCACTAAAACAGTTTTTTTTGACTGACCTCCGCCCACATGAATTCACAAAAAGGGGGGCGTGGACTTGTTGAGCTCCGACAGAGAAGAAGGAAGAGCTGTTTGTTTTTGTCGTTATGTCGTTGAAATGCTGTTATTTTCAGCTTGGAGTCCAGTCATCTTTGTTTGGGCTTCCCAGGGACGCTGTACTTGGAGATTAATGGTTACAATTTATGTTTAACTCAGTTCCCGAAAATTATAATCCACATGTAAAACTATGTGCAGCTCATTTTGCTGAGGACAACTTTCTCAATCTCAATCATTTTAATGCCGGATTCGCACAAAGATTATTCTTGAAAGATTGATCAGTTTCCTCTCTGTCTGGAGAAGGCGTTGTTTATGGACCACAACCTGTAAGTGTATTTTATTATTTAAGTTGGTGCGTTTAACAGTTTCTGTAACTTATTACACAAAGGGCAAAGCTGTTTAGCTTTGTTAACAAGATGTTAGGGCTGTGCAAAAAAACAAATGCGATTTTCATGCGCGTCAGTAAAAACGCTGCTGTGATTATAAGTACATCTCCAGCACTTGCTGCTGCCCACTTGCTTCTCTCAAAATCATTCAATCAATCACCTTTATTTATATAGTGCTTTAAACAAAATACATTGCGTCAAAGCACTGAACAACATTCATTTGGAAAACAGTGTCTCAATAATGCAAAATGATAGTTAAAGGCAGTTCATCATTGAATTCAGTTATGTCATCTCTGTTCAGTTTAAATAGTGTCTGTGCATTTATTTGCAATCAAGTCAATGATATCGCTGTAGATGAAGTGACCCCAACTGAGCAAGCCAGAGGCGACAGCGGCAAGGAACCGAAACTCCATCGGTGACAGAATGGAGAAAAAAACCTTGGGAGAAACCAGGCTCAGTTGGGGGCCAGTTCTCCTCTGACCAGACAAAACCAGTAGTTCAATTCCAGACTGCAGCAAAGTCAGATTGTGTAGAAGAATCATCTGTTTCCTGTGGTCTTGTCCTGGTGGTCCTCTGAGACAAGGTCTTTACAGGGGATCTGTATCTGGGGCTCTAGTTGTCCTGGTCTCCGCTGTCTTTCAGGGCAGTAGAGGTCCTTTCTAGGTGCTGATCCACCATCTGGTCTGGATACGTACTGGATCCGGGTGACTGCAGTGACCCTCTGATCTGGATACAGACTGGATCTGGTGGCCACGGTGACCTCGGAACAAGAGAGAAACAGACAAATCATAGCGTAGATGCCATTCTTCTAATGATGTAGAAAGTACGGTGTTATGTGAAGTGTTTCCGGTTCACCTAATTAATGCAGCCTAAAAATCCTTTAACGGATTTGGATATTAAAAGCATATTAGTATGTTATGTGTATGCCAGGTTAAAGAGATGGGTCTTTAATCTAGATTTAAACTGCAAGAGTGTGTCTGCCTCCCGAACAATGTTAGGTAGGTTATTCCAGAGTTTAGGCGCCAAATAGGAAAAGGATCTGCCGCCCGCAGTTGATTTTGATATTCTAGGTATTATCAAATTGCCTGAGTTTTGAGAACGTAGCTGACGTAGAGGAGTATATGGAGTGTAGGATTATAATGTAAAAGGAGCTCATTCAAAACTAGCCCAATCGCGTTACCAGGAGGACAGCCTGCTCTCAGCTGCTGTCGAATCACAACACAGGAACCGCTGGCCCAATCAGAACTCGTTACGTATTTCTGAAGGAGGGACTTTATAGAACAAGGAAGTCATCAGCCCGTTTTTATGACAGTGGAAACAGCGGTATACAGATAGGTGAATTGTGTGAAAAATACTGTGTTTTTTACACGCGAAACATTAACACATGTTATATTGCACTTAGTATAAACACAATCAAAGCTTCAAAAAAGCGCGTAAAATGGGACCTTTAAATTAGGTAAGACAAAAAGCTGTATTTTTTTGCAACAGGTTTATTGACTTTTAAAAGCAATTTAAGGTGGAATATGTGACAATCGGGTCCAGTCGGGTCTGTGTCTTCCCGGCGGGTTCGGGTCCAGCTTTCAAATAATATACGGGTCCGGGTCGGATCCGGGTAGGCATTTCTCGGATCTACACGGGTCCGGGTCCAGCTTTTGAAATAATAGACGGGTCCAGGTCGGTTCTAGTAGTACATTATGGGTCTTTTTCGGGTTCGGGCACAAATTTTTGGATCCGTGAAGACCTCTACCCTACAGACCTTATTTACATTATTTTATAGTTACTGTTGTTGATAATGTAGAAGACTTAAACATACCTAAATATGGCAAGCCTGTTGAACATGTTAATCATCAGCAAGATGCATTACTTAAGCTTCTGCCATGGTTTACTTGCCTGATATGGATTCAGGTAGAAATAAAGTAATTGAAAATGTGAAAAAGATGCCTTCACCTAACGATTATTTTAATTGTGTTTTCGGTTACTGAAAACATTTTTGAATGTAAATTAGGAAAATGCATTTCACAAGCTGCAGAGCACAAAGTCACATACACTAATTGCGAACTTATTCTTACAGGTTAAAAAAGTTACATATTATCATAAGATGGATAGGGCGGATAGAGATCAG
>NC_068400.1:4658540-4683995 GCF_023724105.1 Carassius gibelio
CGGTGGACGAACTGTTGATGAAGAATAAACTAAATCAACTTGGACTCAGTTCAATTAAAGCAATTTGAATCTTTAGATTTGATTCTTCTCAAAATAAATGAGCTAGTATTTCCTTACACAAGGTACAATGATATGGCGATGGTTTACTATCTGATATAAACCTTAGAGCACCATGATAAACAGCATCTAAACTAGAAAGAAGAAGTGAGGGTGCAAACTGACACACTACATAAAAACAGCACTTAGTACATCCCATCGTGGCATTGTGCTATGCACTGGCTTTAAAGGTGCCATATGCAAAAATTAAGATAAAAATATCCATAACATGACCTACACGCATCTAAAGAATGAGAAGAAATAAGGGCAATGATGTCATTAAAAAAATGTCAAGTTATAGTGCTGCAGAGATGTCAACCTTAATTAGCATTAGCATTACTAGCCCCAGCCCGACAGGTGTCGTAATACCAGTTTCGGCCATGGGAGGGGGTATGCGGGCAACATAACCACCAGCCAACCTGCAATACATGAATAACTCGCACGTCTTGTGGGCGTGTACTTGAACCTGATGTCAATCGTGTGGAAAGTACAGCCCACTAGTTCATTTCAGTTCAGGGAAGAGAGCGTCACCCGCTACAGGGAAACAACCGTGCTCGGAAACACAAATCAAATCCGATAAGAAAAGGACCAGAGTAAACATCAGCACTGCTTTCAATCGCTGGAGAAAACTGATGGACCTGAAGGAAATGAGGTTCCACTCCGAACTTGCAACATTTATTTTGGATTGGTAAGTTAGATGCTGTTAGTATTTCGCTAGAAATTTGTTTTATATGTTTGTGTATTTGTTTTCGGGAAGTTAAAACATAGAAATGTATCGAAGGCTGTTCGATAAACGTGCTAATGTTAGCGATGGCTAACTGTAGCTGCGTTTGATAATTACCCATTTTATTATATCATAACTAACCTGCTCTGTCTAGTCTGTTGGTCTCCGTGTCCTGTTTGCTATGTGGTTTTCTGTGCGTGAAAAAAATTGATGTGTGGCGTGAAAGCGTGTGAAAAGAGTCAATTGCATGTGTCTCACGGTGAATGCTTGAGAGTTGGCAGCTCTGGTTACGTTGGTTGGCGCTAGCTTTGATCAGCTGTCTGATGTTTACCAATGATGTTGACAGTATGCTGTCTGTCAAATTAATTTAATTCATATAATGTGTATATACAACTCAAAATGTAATATGAACAATACGAATAGGAACATATTGACTGGTAAAGGTGAAGGGGAGTAGCTTGAAGATGTCATGTTTCAATATCACTTGACATCACCCAACGTTCCTCTGGAGGCAAAACGTCCTCTTAGGCTTCGGCTATGGCTGTAGTGTTGTTGTGAAGGTAGGGGCGGAGCATAGAGACTATGCCGTTTCTCGGTTGTTACTCTAGAGTAGACCAATTCACTTTATTGAGCCATATTGCCCCCATCTGGTATGGAATGTGGAGTATGACTTGATTTTTTTTTGCCAGACATGACAGATGGCACCTTTAAACTTAAAAAAAATAAAGGTCCATATTTTTTGGAAACCTTGTTAGTCTGAATGAAAGAAGAGCCAGTGTAGTAGACAGCAGCTTGGTTGGTGCTTGATTGACAAAGGAAACAAACACATAAAAAAGGACTTGTTACAAAGTGTATTATTTCTAATTTCTCAACTTCATAGTAAAATTACACAACAATCAATTCAGATTATTCCTATTATATTCGATTATCAAAGATCTACAACAAAATCTTAACTTACTGTTCATTACTGGTGTGAACTAATTGAGACATGCTGGGGAGGTAGAGGGAGTCATCAGGATGTGCCATGTTGAAACGGTTTACAGATTCCTCCAAGACTGAGCGCTTTGGTGGTTTCATCAGAATGTTACTGAAAATGAAAATTAACGATAACTGTGTGTTCATTGTGTGAGATCCAACAAATCATATAACTCAGTTCAGATCATATTACTTTTTATGAGCTACAAAGCATTTTTATTTTTTGGATCAACAAGAATTTCTTACATACAGCAGCTTACAACAGCAAAAACTATCCTAGCAAATAAAGTTAAAACATTATTAAAGCAACTTGTAATCAGTAAAAAGTTAAATAACAAATTCATTACATCAAGCCAACATAAATACAATATAGTCTACTGAAGTTAGAAACAAAGTAAGGTTTAACTTTATTTCAGGTACAAAAATACAATAACAGTTCAGAGTTCAAACGCTCTCTGAAACGCGCCTCTGTGTGTGTGCGGCAGTGAACACACACACACACACACACAGAGTGCGAACCGCAAGAACGAAATTTAATTCTCTTTTAGTGATGAAATGGTGTGAGACATTTTTAAGACTTTAAAGTATCAATGAGAGACATCAAAAATGTGCAATGACCTGTTTCCTGGAGAGTCCATCAACACATTTAATTGAATTATTCATGCTTTTTCGCAGCTCCAAAGCTTCTTCCACAGAGCAATAGGCTTTATCAAATTTAAGTGCAGCTTGTGGTCTGTGGCACATGAGCGCTGTGGCATTCTGCACCTCTTTCTGGCTAAGATGCTTCTGAACCTGTAAAAAGGAAAACAGGTGTATGTGTTTGTGCATATTACTAAAACTCACCAGATTTCGATAAGTGGACCTCCGGCTGCCAGGCCTGCCTGTTTTTCAGCTCCTCTTTTGAGCACATTTTTATTATAAGAAGAGCCCGTTTAACTGCTTTCTTGGAAACTCGCAGCCCATCGGGGCCTGCCTCCTTCACCCAATTAATAAAGTGGGAAAGGTCCACTAATTTGTGCACCATTGTGGTGGCGCGATAATTGTGGTGTTCTTTCAGCATTTTGATATAGCTGAAAAAAATAAGACAGACAAAATGGATCAGCCATCTTCAGTGTGAGTTGGATGAATGTGTGTGTTTTCTTAATTTCTAGAGCACAGACAGCAGAAATATTAATGTCAGAGTTTATCGATACTGCTGTACTACTTTCATAATTTAGCCCTGAGACTGATTAAATACCAGGTTTTGTTACCCATTCCCCAAGTTTATTTAACCAGAAAAGTTTCTCTGTGGTCAAAGGTTTCTTTTACAAAAGTGTCCTGGCAAAAATGGGCAGCAATACAGCCATTTTCAACCCAAATCACAAAACACACATTTTAAAACAATTACATATCACAAAGTCATCTTCCATTTGTCAAGTAAGTGTTTTAAAATTATCAAAGCGAATTTTATAATCTATCATTTTGAGATACTGGATTTTTGACTTTTATGAGCTATAAGCTCTACTTATCCAAATTAAAACAAAAAGTTTTACTTGTATTGAATCTAGAATATGTCATTAGAATTAATGCAAAAAAATATTTTTCATTATATTAATCTTTTTAGCTGCACCTGTAATTAAATACCAATGCATTTGTCTCTTATTAGACAAAGAAGGCCAGCCTACTCTGCTATGCAAGCTGCAATGATATGGTTTACTATCTGATATAATCCTTAGAGCACTATAATAAACAGTATCTAAACTAGCAAGAAGAAGTGAGGGTGCAAACTGACACACTACATAAATTACATTCTTTCTTGCATTAAATGAAAAACAAAACTTAACATAACCCAAGCTTAATTTTATTATTTTCATCCATTTTGTAATATAAGTGTCAAATGATAAGACATCATCAACAATGATGCAGAGTTATTTTGTACTCTTTTACTACAGGTAAATCTCAATAAATTAGAATGTCATGGAAAAGTTTTATTTAAGTGATTTAACTCAAATTGCGAAACTCGTGTATTAAATAAATTCAGAATACACAGACTGAAGTAGTTTAAGTCTTTGGATCTTTCAATTGTGACGATTTTGGCTCATATTTAATAAAAATCTCAACAAATTAGAATACTTCATAAGACCAGTTATAAAACTGTACTGTATATGTACTCAATACTTGGTAGGGGCTGTAATTACTGCCTCAATTCGGCGTGGAGGTGATCAGTTTGTGGCACTGCTAGCCCAGGTTTCTTTGACAGTGGCCTTCAGCTCATCTGCATTTTTTGGGCTCAAATTTCAAATTTTCCCCTTGACAATACCCCATAGATTCTCTATGAATCAGAATCAAGAGGAATTTGTTATCGTGATAAAAGCTCCGCAGTACAACAGAGTGACAGCGACAGAACAAAAAACACATAAAAGAATTAAAAAAAAAAAAAAAGTAGGTAAGGAATGACAATATACAAATTGACAATCGTATGTTCAGGTATATTACAAAAAGCAGTTATGTATGTACAGGTATATTATGTGCAAAATTTAAGTGTACACTTAAGTATAGTTTTAAATATAAAACTATTAAAGGAAAGAACTGTGGGGATTTGAAATGTTAACTAACATGCACAATTGCTGTTGATATAGTTTTCTTTTCTAAGTTTTTTTTTTTCTTGATTTCTCACCATATGATTTTGATATGAAATGTTTTAAGACCGTTTGGCCAATACACACACAGAGGGAGAAAGTGGACAAGTCCCCAAACAACTAAGTCCTTACACTCACGTGTTCTGCTGTATTGAGGTTAAGACTTAAGCACTATTCGGACAGGACTAGATTTCTAAACTACGTTTGAGTTTCGATTCTTACCACCTGACGTCTGTGATTTTCATGTACCGATTCGGACGGGACTAGTATCTCCGTGTTTATTACAGAGGTGGGAGGGTCTGATTTGTGCATCTGGGCGTCACAGAGATCACGCGCTCTGTATGCGTGCATTGCATTCATTCAGAATGATTGCCTTAGTATTATTACTCAATAAATACTAAATCGCTAGTATAGCAAAACCATGTTAATGTGTGGTTCCTTTAGTTTAACTTGTTGTCTATGGAAGCATATGGGTAGCAATATTCAATTTGGGATGTAATATGCAAAATGACAATGCATTTTTGTATTTACATTTTGCAATACATTTGTGCAACGTTTGGTCCAAAATGAAAATTAAATTACATAATTTTAATTTGGCATTTCATACACCAGTTTTAATATGTAAAATGAATACTAATTTTAACGCTTTATAAGTTGCAAAATTAAAATGAAAATGTATTACAGAAATGATTAGATACTCTCACTTGAATCCTCTTCTTGAGATGTGAGTCTCTGACCTTCTGTAAGCCCCGCCTTGTTCACGCAGTGATTGACAGGGCGGGAAGGGGCGGACACGTGATCGGCTCGGACTGCATTTTCAGTGTGCACATTGAATTTTGCTACATTCATTGTGGGACATTGAATCAAAATGCAATCGTAAGTGTCTTGACTGTGAGTGTTAATGCATTTAAGAAAAATTGCATTTAAATGATCATTTTGCCACAGTTTTTGCTTGAACATGTTATACATATCTAATCATTTCTGAAAATGAAAACTTAACGTATGTTTAATTTTCATAAAAGTACGTATGTAATTAAAACATTATGTAGCTGAGTGCATAAATGAACGTGAGTAATCATTTATGGGGGATTCGTTTTCTCAGAGGACCACTAATTTGCGCTGGAATTATCACACCAAGGTTGTGTGAGAAAAACACAGATGTGGCAGATTCGGACAGGATTAACATCACCAAGTACGTCTGTGAAACACATACTTCTCTAACGACCCCCTGTAAAACTAGTCCCGTCCGAATAGGGTTTAGATTTAGTCCCTAATCAATGTGCTAACTCGTGCTGCTGCTGGGTGGAGAAATGTCTTGCACCTCAAGGTGTGTAAGGCATCACAATACTGAACACAGATTAATAACTCTTAACTTTCATTGTTGAACATTTGTTTGGTCTTTCTCTCTGTTTCGGGAAGTGAAAGAAGTCACATGAATTAAAAGAAGTTCTTTTTGCTGAGTTTCCAAAACTCAGACAAGGTGGTGGTTTTGAATGACTCAGAATTGTTGCAACCACTCGGAAGTCGTCAACTGAGCCTCAATCCATGTCCCAGTGAGGGCTATCACATCAGACACCAACATGATTTTTCTGACTTTATTATTTGTAGGTATGTATTGGAGTGAAATTATTTTTGCTTCATTCTGTGAACTACTAACAACATTTAGAATAAAAAATATAGTTTTTATTTACATTTGCAGTAAAAGAAAACTGAAGAAACATGTCAAAAGTGCAGATAAGATGCTCTGTGTTTTCAGACCTCGTATAGAACAAAGAAAGCAAGTTCATATTCACTTTTAAGAAATAAAAGGGTTATATTTGTAAGAAAAGTTCAAAAATGAATATTTTATGAAATAACTGATTTTAATCACAGTTTCCACATGTCTTGTGTTGTATTTGTACCCCGAGGGAAACCCACCAAATGTGTAATGCACGTTTCTTATTTTCATCAACAGCTCAATAATCTGCTCTTACCTCTGAGATCCGGATCTGTGATGAGAAGACGTGGAGATGTGGAGGATCGAAGGACCGTTCAGTTCAGGATAATATGTTGCTCATAAATAAATTATTCAGAGACTCTTATTTTAATCATGTTTTTCGCATGGCTTCCCTTTATTAATAGACAGTAACTCATTAGTAATAAAAATGTTTAATAGGCTTGCATATCATTTGCAATTCTTTCCTGCATTCTCCCTTTTTTGGTAATAACGTGTATTCCTACACAAACAGAGTACATGGCCTTTATCACATCTAATAACGAGTGTCAACAGTTCAAATGGAAAAATATGGAAAAATAGCAGTTTTTTTAGTTCAGGCTGTGTTTAGCAATGCATGTAAATGCTAGCATAAAAATATCTGTAACACAATATCTTATGCAATATTTTCTGTAACACCTCTTTGTATATTTTATAATACGATTCGTTTAGTTCAGGCTGTTCAGCAGTCCCAGACCTGTACAATAACCCAGCAGGATTCTTATCACATACTTGTCCATTGAACTAAACAGACTTTTACTTGCAGTTTTCTGAGCAGCTCCAGGTTAAAAACAGTGGCTTATTGTTATTTCTTTTAATAATGCAGTATGGCAGCAGAATATGTTCTTAACATCGTCACCTATGTGTTTCAACTTTAAGTCCCAGGAGGACTTCTTCTGAGGGAGAAAAAGACCACGTGATTCCTTCTTCACCTTTCCTGAAGAAGAAGAACAACTTGAAGTGGAGAGCCTGATGACATATACTGTATCACAGAGAAAGGGAATACAGCTGATCATCAACAATCATTGGCTGTTCTCTTCTCTCTCTGAAGGACCTTTACCACTCCCGCTGCCTCAGCAGAGCTCAGAGCATTGATAAAGACCACTCTCATGCTGGTTCCCACCTGTTTAACCTGCTGCCATCTGGCAGGCGCTACAGGTGCATTAAATCACGCACAAAAAGACTTAAGTATAGCTTCTTCCCCAGAGCTATAAATATGCTGAACACAAACATGCACTGACCCCACCCCTTCCATCTTATTCAGTGCAATATGTGTATATCATATGTATCCTTTTTTTTGTCTATTGTATGCCATGCACCAATCCGATACCAAATACATATAGGGTCAGTATTGCCGATACTGATACCAATACGATACTTTTTACTTTTGTGTAGGGGAGTGCAGTAGGTCTATGTCATTGTTTCTGAGGTGGATGAATGATCAATTATTTAGGCAATATTTTTATTAATGTATCGAGTCCACAAAATTATAAGTTATTAGGCACTGTAGAATTAATTCTTTACAGCGTTTTAAAATAATAATAGAAAATAAAGAATAAAAAAAATTCTCCCTTTTTTCTGGTTTTAAACGCAAATGAAATAAAGTGCACACAATTATTACTGAAGAACAAACACAGAAAAATAATCCTTTGCAATTACATTCCTTGAACCCCTTCTGAGTGTGCTATCAGCTTCGCTCAGTTCGCTGGTCCTTGGCGCGATGTGTCAGTGAGTCACGTGACGACAACAACGAATCACAGCAGAGCAGAGCAGCGGGAGGAGTAGCAAAGTGGGCCAGCATGTTAAAGCAGCGTTTGCTCAGGATTGTAGAAGTAGAAGACACAAGCAAAGTTTAATGAAAGTAGATATTTAAATTAAAATATCAATTCAATTACAATTGTATCGATCTGATACCAATACCAGTGTTGGCATCGATACTATCGATATTTAGATCGATCCGCCCACCCCTATCAGTGACTAACTATAGACTCTCAGCTACAGTAACAACCCAAAGCACAGACTAAAATGATGAAATTATGACACAAAATTATTAGTGAACGTTTTGTAGGGGTTAAACCAACAACAACAAAACTCTTTTGACTGAAAAATATTCAACTGAACCCCATTCCATTGCCGTACCTGTCACATACTGAATTTGATTTATTTTAACAACAAATTTAAAAAAAAATTAGTACATAATACAATAAGAACAAGTAAATTAATGATAAACAATAGCACAAACAATAACAATAACAAGCAATGTGTTCAGTTAGGTCTAACTGTAAACTATTCAACTGTAAAATAACACTGGATTATGAAAGACAGCAGAAGGTTTATTTAGGCAGATACTGTTACACAGGGCGCTATGCTTACTTTTCTTTTTAGGAGCGCATTCCTTTTAGTTTAAAAGAATTAGGAGTACCGTGTGATCAATAATCAAAAATTCTGGACACAAAATTAGCCTTCCTAATAAAAGGACATGTGAGTCCTTAAAGTATCTACAGAGGTATTTTCTTTTACCTTTACAATGGCATCTACATTCCACATAAAGTGTAAACATTTTACTACTTTTTCCAAACACTTTTTCCAAACTACAATTCCTGACTAAATGTATAATCAAGTGAAACATTCTGAAGTTTCAATAACAATATACAATACTATACCATTCAAAAGCTTGATGTAAATAATATAAATGTGACAAATAGAGATAACTCTAACAAATGTAAAAACAATGCAGTTCTTTCAATTTATTCCCCCTAAAAAACCTGATAAATATTCTCAGCTCTTTTCAACATTAATAATAATAATGATAATGATGATAAATGTTTTTGTTTTGTTTTTTGGTAGAAAACAAGATTGTTAAAAGGATTTCTGAAGGATTGTGTGACTGGAGTAAGGATGCCTAAAAATTAGTTTGAAAGTCAGCTTCGATTGTCCCTAATAAACTGTTTAACTGCTCCCCCAAGTGGATATTAAATTATGTTGTGGGATAATTAAATATATTCTTAATAAACTACAAACCTAAAATTATATAGATTTATTTTATTCTCACATTCTTTCTTGTAACTCCTCCCTCACAGTGACACAGCTGAATGAGAGGCTCATTATGCAGCTCATTATGCAGGCCTTTGTCTTCTCAGGTGTAAATCACAATGATATTCATGATAGTTGACGCCTACTCGCATATGACTTTTACCAACAAAAAGTGTTTTAGAAAATTTAAATCAATATATTGTTTTCTGTGAATGTGTAAACAAGATGATTTTCACATAATTTAGAAAGAAAAATTCTAGGCTACAAGCTCAAGTTCTCAACAGTCCCGGGAACCAATGTTATGTATGTGTTTTATTGCCTTATTCAAGTTATTTAACATTTTTAGTTTTTCACTAACCATGCATAACATTTTTTTCTCAAAAACACAATCATGTACATGCATGCATTTCACATATTATTATAGCCCAGTTTGTGCTGATTACAGTGATATTAGACTTTACCCATTTAGATATTTATAAGAAACTGAAAAAAATCACAAATATCAGGGCATGACAAAACTTCTCCAGGCCCCAAAAATACCCTTAGACTCCAGAGGGTTAAAGACGCGTTCTCGCCCCCTACAGATTCCGCTAGGTATACAGCCACGCTAAAATATCAAGGTGAAAGTCATCATAGCTTGCTTAGTATAGACCCAGCTCTCAACCCAACTTTGAGAATAGATTAACGGCGATATTTTTTTTTATCGCCTGATAAGAGTCTCACGTTAACGCAGCACATTAACGCCGATAACGGCCCACCATTACTTTTGAGTGACATTTTTGAAACACTTAAGTGGGACTATAATATATTTAAGTGTATTTAATAGATTTGACATGCATGTAAGTGAATATTAAGGTAGTTCTGTTTAAATAATTGTAAGATTATATTGAATTTCAGAAGTTACTACTGATCTTTTATGTAATCGTATATATATATTTTTTTATATTGGTTTGATTAATAGATTAAAATGTGACAAGTGCATTTCAAAATAGTAATTATTTCAGTTTTCTCAATCAAACAGTGAAAAAATTTTCTACAATTGTTTGTTGAATATAACGCCCATATCCATCTTCATCTCCTACCTCAGTGATCTCCAAAGCTGGTACCTCAAGCATGTCTTCCTCTATGTCTGTGAGTGCAAGATCTCTATTAACCCTTAATCGTCCCTCAAATAGAGTTTACACTTAGGTCCCTTGGGGTCATATAGATCTTTTACAGTGCGATTGCATAAGGAAATAACTACTTTTTATATGATGAACTATATATCGTCGCTGTTGGGTGGAATCCTCGAATCTCCAAAACCATTATTTTTCAGGAAATAAAAAAACGGCATTTCATTTTTAGATATGCAGCATTGTATTGTTACAGTTGGTATTATACCTTATATTGCTACCATATACTGTTGTGTGCCAACATTAACAAAACATTTCCCCAAAATCATGTTTTATCGGATATACAAGTTTTATGACTTGGGAGAATGGAGATACGAGTTTAAGCTCTCATTGATAAGAATGGTATGGACACAGACGTCGCTGCTTCCAGCAGTGTTCATCAAAGTCTGTGACAAGAGACAAGGCTTTACGAGTTAATCAAAGCAAATGATTGTGGTTACATACGTCTTCCTAAACCCTATTTTAAACGTTAGAGCTATATGATTCAATACCAAAATAAAACGATAAACTGACTAGGCTGTCTAATAGGCGGAAACTAATCTGCACGCAAAATTGACAATCACATTGAACCTTTTGGCAAGAGAAAAGCTAACAACGGTAGTTAAATACATCTTCCTAATCGCTATTTCAAAGGTTTAAGAGCTATGAAGTGATGCAATTAAAAAAAATGATGGGCTGATGATGATGTTTATTAGGCGGAAATTTGCCTAATCTGCTCGCAAACTTACTTTCGCTGCTCACGGGCTTCCTTCTGCACCGAAGCATTACAGCTATCGATTTCTTAACAAAACAGGCCTAGTCAAATGTATCTAACATAACTATTTTCACTCGTTATTGTATCCAAAGAGGCTTACTTGGTGCCAGTAGACAGCATTTTTTTCTCCCATAAATAAAAACCTTGCTACTTGGGGTGTTTTACATGCACAGTGCCAAGAGAGACATAACCTATAAGTAGGCCTAACAGTTAAGTCAGAAAAATAATAATAAAAACAATAATTTAATGGTGGTATCCAAAACGTTCAATTTAATTCAAGTATTATATTAGATACATTTTTAAACTTAAATGCACATGCATAATAAGCCTAGTAATAAGTAGATATTTGAAATACATCAATAACTGATATCATAGTGTAACACAGATAACATTGCCATCATATTGACTGTGTTAATACTGCATCTTTTATTAAGCTAGTGAAGTAAATTCTCATAAAAGCTGTGAAAGTCCTTTGGGATGGAGGTGTTTAAATTTCAGCTCTTTGATCTTCAGGTGGTCTGGTGCATCTGACAGAGTTCCTCTAAGGAGACAAGCATGGTTGCTGCAAAAAAAAAAAAAAAAGGTCAAATGATTGTTTCCCTAAATTATACGGCATGGTTACATATGATAACGGGGCAAGAAGGCAGCTAGCTTCCTTAAAATGATGAATATGAGGGCAAATGCAGCTACTTGTTGAACATGATGGCATGCCTTGACATTGTAAGCTACAATCTGTTTTATCTGCAATGCACAGTGTTTAGTCTGCATTGCAGAGGATGGTTTTGCACTAAGTTCTGATCCTCAGACAAGCACCAGAACTAGCGGGGGTCAATATTGTTTTTTTTAAACCACATGAAAATCACGTTAGCGATCTCACCAAAGATGACGACAAAAACAATGCATAGTGGCTAAGTCAACGGCATGCGATTTTTCTGTGTTAAATTCATTATCCTCGTCAGATATAAAACCATGGAAGATTTCAGTCAACAAGATACTAACGTACCCAAGTGCTTTGGACAGAAGGAGAAAACGTGCGTGCAACAAATCACTGGGTGCGTTGACGCATGCAACCACATGACTTTACACATATTTAGCAGAGCAAGCCAAATGAAGCGAGCGAAAAATAGGCCCATTTCTAGAGAAATGGCAATGGAGTTACTTTCAAAATATGCTACGCGGTATTAAAATAAAGCAGTAGTGCAAGTACAATGCAATATCACTTGCGACACAAACCAAAGCTGGCCACTCTAGCAAGACATTATCTGTGTCATCGGAGAGGGTGTTTTCTGCTGTCCACAGGCTGCGCTTCAAACTAACCCCACATCGTGACATAATTTTTTTTATAATAAAAAAATGACTTCGACGAGAACGGAAGTCCTTATAAGAGAATTTATAAACGCCGACAATATGGATCAGACTCATCCGCATTTTAAATGGAGTTCAACAGATTGCAAGGAAAGCTTGCATTACTTCAATTTGTTGACCATTCAGTGTCTCATTCTGTCCTGACAAACTTCTCAATCTCAGATGACATTGTAATATTCATGATCAAAACAAGATTACAGAGTCTTCCAACAAAGTATAATTTGGCAACATGGTATCCATCAAGCATGAACCCTACTGTATATGACATCCAACTCAGCAGGAAAATGAAACTGTTATATACTTAACGGATGCGTCAATTACAAAGGACTTTATGTGGCCAGACATGACCATTTGGTTGATCTGGTTGCAAAGGACTTTCAAAAGGTAATTTATGGACATGAAAGTAAGATTTACAAGCATAGCACTGTACGATTTAACTGGTTTTATCATAGCTCATCTGACAATGATTACTTTAAAAATATTCCAAATACTCCTGATATTGTAATTAGAAATGAGGTTATGAAATCTGTATCCATCTTTGAGGTGAGCTGCTGTTTTGATCTGTATATGGACCCTTGCTACTATTCTAAACTATTGAAATATCAATCACTGGTAAATCTCATTCACCAACTTGGATACAACTGTAAATTAGCAATTCTGGTATTTGGAAGTTTAGGCCATGTGCATAAACAATATGATCAGTGTGTGTGTGTGTGTGTGTGTAACTCCTCTCTCCCGGGTCCTCTCTGACGCTCCTTGCACTCATTCCAAGTGGGTCTCCTAACAAGGAGGCTAAATGGCTACAGCCAGTAGCGTCTGTCGCTAGTGCGTCTCTTGAGATCGGGGAGTGAGGTTTACCTGCACAGCACTACTCGCTGGCCTCCATTACATGTGTGTGTGTGTGTGTGCATGAGATACAAACTTGATGTGGCATGATGTGGAAGTTTCAAATTTCAATATTTTATTCAGAATACAACATAGATGACATCAAATGTTTAAACTGAGAAAATGTATGATTTTAAGGTAAACATAGGTTTATTTTGAATTTCATAGCATATACACATCTCAAAAAAGTTGGCACAAAGCCATGTTTACCACTGTGTGGCATCCCCTCTTCTTTTTATAACAGTCTGCAGACGTCTGGGGACTGAGGAGACAAGTTGCTCAAGTTTAGGAATATCAGGGTCTCCGCGGATCCTTACAAAGTATTAAAATGTCTTAAATAAAATATACGTTTTTTAAGGTCTTAAAATGTATTAAATTTCGCAAATTTTCGAATAGTGGCATTAAATTTCATCAGGGCGGCATTAAATTTCATCTGGGCAGAATGAAAGAAAGATATCGGAAAAAAATATTTTCCATGCTAACGTAATTTCACCAGCGCACGTCCCTGTCTAAAGACAGCAAAAAGTAAGTAGCGTGTGCCTATAGCACAGGCATCATACTTCATTTAGGGGGCAGTGTTTTCCCCGTAGGTCATAGAAACAGACGAAGAAGTGTTTCAGCTATGAGCGTGACAGACGCAAGCCAAGATGGGGAAGTGTAGGTTTAATGATAACTGGCTCGATGATGAGAAATATCGCGGCTGGTTACAAAAAATGTCGGAATACGAAGTGCGGTGCAGACTTTGCAAAAAGACGATACAATTGGGAACAATGGGCTGCAGAGCCCTTGGTGCACATATGAAAGGGGAGAAGCACAAGCGCTATGCCGACAGTCAGGCAACAACTGTCCCCATTCAGTTGTTTGCAGCATCGGTATCTACTTCAAAGGCTAACGTTACACCCGCGTTGGTGTCTTTGGGTCCCAGTACAAGTAATGCCTTCGGTACATTCTCCCCAACCACTACACTGAAGGACGAAATGCTGTGGGTTTTGCACACGATTAGCCGACATCACTCCTATACGTCCAATGAAGACGTGAGCACCGTCTTCAGGGCAATGTTCCCTGACTCGGAATGTGCAAAAACATTTAGTTGTGGCAAGGACAAATATGCACTGATTATTTGCACTGTTGCTCAAATACAAATGTGCTTTGTTAACCTGAACAGCTTTGTCGAGTGTCGTTTTATATATATATTTTTGCCGTGGTAATGGTCTTAATTTTAATTCTTGAAGGTCTTAAAAGTCATTAAATTTGTTGATCAAAAATGTGCAGATACCCTGGAATATGAATGTTGTCCCATTCTTGTCTAATACGGACTTCTAGTTGCTCAACTGTCTTAGGTCTTCTTTGCCACATGCACTCATGCAACCCCATACCATCAGAGATGTAGGCTTCTGATTGCTGATAACAACAATTATATTGTGTACAATTAGTGTTGGCGGTATGATTATGTTCTGGGCAACACTCCACAAACCTCTCCACGCAGCCATGCTTGGACAGAGCGGGGAGAGCAGAAAGACAAACCCCCCTGGGGTACAGAACAGAACCATTATAAGCATATATAATTACAATTCACAATTACATGAGTTGTAAACAAAATGTGATAGAGACTGCTTCCAATGAAGAGACAGTAAAGAAAGAACAAAGTTAGATCGGATTACAGGTTCAGTTGGTGTTGGGATTGAAGGTAATTATTTGTGCACTTTCTGTGCAAATGATCTATAACACCTCATTCACACCAGCAAGCACATGAAACTACTGTGTATCTTTTCCATTATTTGACAGAATCTGTCAGCTTAGCCTTCATCCCTAATATGTATTGAAATTATACTGAAGTATCTGTGCAACTACAGCAATACAGTTTCCTGAGAAGTCATCTTTCTAAGGAACCAGATCAGTGTGTATGTGTGTTTGTGTTGATGTCTGTCATTCTTCTGACTCTCATGTCTTCCTGAAAGAAAACAGGAAGTAGGTTTCACTAGTTTTACAGAAGTAAAAGAAATTTCAAAGCTGTTATTCAACACAACGGTTCGGAGGAGAAAATAGAAATATTGTCTTGAGGTGAGTGTGTGATCTTTTTTTTAGTTATTTTCATGTATGAGTGGCATCTTATGATATATCATTGGTCACTCTGAGCTTCTGAGACTTTAATTCTGTGCTGAAGTCATTTTGATGGTTTTATTTAAAGCTCTTGATGTCGTGATCAAACCGATGATCAAGTGTGTCTTTGTCAGTGAATCATGGAGAGCTGCTCATTCTGATGTTGTCACACTGTGTTTCTCAGTTTAATGTGATTGTTAGTGAGTCTTTGATTTCAGTATTTCTCATCATGCACTCTTTACTCTGAGACAGAAATTATCGCTCCACATCTTCGTGTGTCTGCAGACAGTGATGAGTGCTATAACATACTACTTTGATACAACGAGCAGCATTTCTACTTCCATAAAAACGGTTCACTTCAGTTCACTGTAGATGTTGAACAACTAAAGTATAGAAATATAAAACTCTCAATATTGAAAACTCCCATTGCAAAAAATAAAGTGCCCTTAAATGTATAAAGTTTGAAAGTTGATAAAGACTGAATAGCTATATATCATAACAACGCTTTTTAATGAATTCACACATAATCTGTGCTTTCATGCATAGCTGAAAATCCCCAGTTAACTATAACACAAAATCATTTCTTTTACCCCACAAATAAAGTAAATAGAAATACCAGAAGCAGTAGGAAAATATTCATGAACTATTTCTGCTTGTTCTTTCCATTTCTCTCTGTTCACCATGTTTTACAATATTGAGCTGCTTTTGTTCACAATGAAAGTAAGCCAGTTCAAGTGCATTTAAACTGCAGAAAACCTAAATGTGAGTAAAATACAATAGTATGGAACTGCAGGTCAGTGTAGCACAGTACAATTTCATCCAGGCACACAAGAAAGAAAATGCCTCCTTTCTCTTCAGACTCAAGCTGCTCAAACTCCAGTTAAGTAAAGTGGTAGACGTTTGAAGGAATTTGGGGGCCCCAAGCAAAATAGACATAGAGGCCCCCCGCATGCACACAAGGCCTACAGCAACCACAGCATAGCGATACAGTTTAAGTTCACCTGCACTTAATATAAATAAAAAAGGTTTACAGTGCAAGTACTGCATGAAAAAATAGTTTGGTGGGAATTCAGTAGTGATTTGCAATAATATGGCAGCAAACACTTATCAGTTTAATCTCTGGGCTGTGCAGGATATCAGCTATAATTATAGAGCTTGTGGTACCTTGTGTTATATAGAGGAAACATCAGCACTGAGAAGTGATGCATCTGTTGATGTTGAGGATGAAGTTGATGGTGTAGCTGGGAAAAAAAAAAAAATCTGAAATTACCTGTGAAGTACGTTTTACCATTTCACTGTTAACATATTGACAGAGGTCACTATTAACAGCTCAGGGGTGCGTTTCCCAAATCCATAGTTGTTAACTAAGTTAGAAGGTAGACACTTTGTAATAACAATCATTAATAGATGGTAAATTGATAGTTAATTAATATTTAGTTAATTATAGTTTAACTGTTAGCAAACAGTATTTTTACTTAATATAAAGCTTACCGAAAACTTAAAAGATATGTTAGTATTTCCATATTTTGATATTAGAAGGGAAGGGATGCAGGCAGCTGCTTTCACTACCAATGCTTAAAAACATCCCAAGCTAATGTTTGATGCACAGAATTTATTGTGTGGTTTTCATAACCCCCATTTGGTAAATAGATTATAGTATAGCATGCTATTTGCTGTGCCTCTTTCATCATTGTTCATGTGTTCACATCCTCATTTAGTGAGAGGATAGAAGTTGAAATCACCGGAGCGTCACGCGCGCTTCAGTGTGTGTTAATAAAGGAACACGTGGTTCTGCTTCATTCACTAACAGAGACATGCAGAACATGCAGGATTCATATTTAAATAGACTGTTACAGCTTAATATTTATACAGATATTAGTCCATATCGTGATTTGAAGTGCAATTACCTATTTTTAATTAATTCATTCAAAATTTGGCAAATTATGTGTCATTCTGCGTTAAACTGTAAATTCCGTTTTTATGACTGGATTCCGCGATTCCCTACGCGTTTTCTGCATCGCGGAAATCATAGGGCTCTAGTTGTGGTATACCAGCTTTATCTTGCAATGGACAAACACCCCAAAGTTCTCTGTAAGTTTGCTCGTGCCCTCAAATCAGAACATTGCTGACTCCTTGCAGTATGCGATTTCTGATCTGCGTCTTCCTTATACCATTAAAAAAAAACATATTCCTTCCGTTCAAAAAAAAAGTTGCACTAACTGTTCGTTACAAGCAGCATTTAGGTAGCTAACATAAACATATTTTTGCTAGCCTACCTGCTGCAAAATTACACCATTTGTACAAGACTGACAAGTACTGATGAACTATTTTATCCAGTGTAATTTATCACTTATCTTGTTTTTTCTTATCCTCCTCTTCCTTTCTCTTCTTTCTCTTCTGGCTTCCTGAAGCATAATTCCGCTTCGTGACTGCCGAGGAGGTTTTGTATTTTGCCGGTAGCAGAGATCACGTGGTTGCCTGGCTGCTGTCAGCGACTACTGAGAGGGGGCCCCTTGAGGGGGATCGCGATAACAGTGTCATTACACGTTACTGCATTGATGATCAAAGGGGCGCGCACATTGTCGTTGCATTTTATTCTTAACCAGTCGTTGTCTTGGGGCCCCAGGCCAGCTCGGGGCCCCAAGCTATTTCTTGGTTTGCCTGCCTTGTCGCGATGGGCCTGGACGTGATAGACTGAGATTAAGACTCCAGTTTCACATTTTGCATCTGCATAACAAAGTCAGTTATTTTAAACATGCAATGATTCAAAATAAAACTAAACAAGATGTGTACTAAAAAAAAAATAATATTTAGAAAAAAACATAATAATGAATGAAGCAGCACACCTCTTGCACGTCACACTCAGCAGCATGCGCACCGAACACGCAAAATCTTGCTCTCTGACAAGAGTTATTTGGCACACGTAAAATATTTGAATAATAATTTGTCCCACAGCCCGCCTGTTCTTACCGCACAACAAATGCAAGCTAAATCTCCGCAGTGTTCTCGTTGAGTGTACAATTTCTAAAATGTTATTAGAATTAATTTATTTCTAAAATGTTATGATATTCAGTAAACCTGAAACAGATCACAGCAGTAGACCTTCACGGTCATCAGCAACGTGGTAAACATTCGTGCTGGTATGCATATGATTTAATACAAAGCATTCGTAATGTTCATGACCTTAACCCATTATTATAGTTGATAAGACCAATGAATGGAGATGAGTTGTTGATCAAAATTAAAATAGGCATTAGTTGGCTTTATATGGAAAGTTTCAAGTTAACTGAATTAATAATTACTATATGATGTAAACTTAATCTTTAAATCTTTACGGACATGACACTGAGTCCTGACCTCGTAAGTCAAGCTCTTATAAAGTCACTGCTGTTTAGACATTTTTCAGAAAGGTCTCCATCATTCTACAAAATACTTACTGTTGACATAAAAAAAGGGCAGCCTTTGATCTCATTTTCAGTTAAAAACATTTTACTATGGGTGCACAAACAGCGATTTCATTCTCATTTCTTTTAAAGCATGTCAATGAAGTAAAATACAGATAAAGTTGACATTTGCATGGAATTGTTTAAATATGCAATTTGTAGATTCTGTGTTCCCAAGAAAGTTTGCTGGAGTTAAATAATAGTAAGACTAAAGAGTTATGTTAAGAGAAGTTTTGTTCCTTTAAAGGGGTGTTCAACCGGCTATTTTTAAAGGCTTGATTGTGTTTATAGGGTGCACAGTAACTTGTTCATGATTTGTTTAAAGGGGTCATCCGATGCAAAATTCACTTTACAAGTTGTTTGAACATACATGTGTGTTGGAAGTGTGTGTACACATTCACCCTATAATGATTAAAAACCACAGAGTTGTTTTTTTTTAATTATTATTCCCATTTTAAATCAGGCTGTTCTGAGATTCCTCTCAGAATTACAGTAGGCGGACAAGCTAATGGGCATTAGCTTGCCGCGGCATTAACTGAATTCAGTCGCGTGTTAAAATTATTTGCTTACCCACCGCCAGGTGGCGCAAAGGGACAAATTTTGAACTGACTGTAATAATAAAATGACGGTTTGTAAATGAAGATGAAAGGACAAGTAAAACATCAATAGCATTATATTATAATATTTTAACATCCTTAAAAACCATATATATATATATATATATATATATATATATATATATATATATATATATATTATATTATTATTATATTATATTATATATTATATATATATTTTATGAAACACTCACACATGGATTAAAAAATATATATTTTCATTCAAAAATAAATAAAGAAAATCCTTCAAGTTCCATATGAGGAACCGCACTAATAGCAAAAATTCTTATTAACTGCTATTGTTCTTGATTTTTCAAACTGTCTCCAATTATGTCTTAACTGTGTGAGCAAAAATTGAGTATGGTATATTTCAGCTGTTTTACGCGCTGGTGCCTCACGCGCACATATTAATTGTAAACAGCGCAGTTCAGCATGAGCAGAGGTCTACTGTGGCATATTTTTGCTCTTTATAATATTTTTCCTGTCGATACTGAAACACACGTGAACCACAAAGCCTATTTTACCTAATAAATAATAGTTTAGCTGCAAATACGCAACATCACGAATATGGAATTTGTATGTGTCCAGAATGAGAGAGGTAAACCCAAAATGTAAGCTAAGTGGATATACTGTATATCAATTTATTTTATTTACTTATTTATTTTGTGTTAACCCATTTTTTTAATTGCATATGAAAATTTAAGAATAAAAAAATCCTCCTACCCCCTAAAAATTATCTTCACATTCACTTGTGCGCTCTTGCGCAATACCTTCCTCTCGCGTTGCTCAATTTTGGATGACATAAAAGTGTTTGATATAAAGGTTGCTGTCCCATTTTGTATATGAATTGTTAATTTAATTTTTTTAAATTATTTTGTTAGTTTCATGGTAACATGCAATCAAGGTCTTCTGTTATATAGGCTATATTTAACATTCACTGTGGCATTTTCACCCGTTTAAACTTACAATTTTTAAGATTTTAAATTCAGACACAGACGTCAGACACAGACGCAGACACGTTTAGATAAAAACAACCACAAAAACATGACTAGGTCTTGAGGGAAATATAGGTTTTATTATATTATTTTATTTTATTTTATAAAAACCGCCATATAAAATACAACTACTAACATATAACATTAACAGATTTTTAAATGTATTTAAAACAAGTGTATTTTAAATTAAAGTGTGGTCAACAGAGTTCCTTGGGGAACGTAGAAATTCGTTGATCCGGTCCTTTATGAGCCTGGGCCTAATCTAGGCTATCCAGGTTTTTTGGGTTTTTTTTTTGCGCATCTGAAAATGACTTCGTTCATCACATTCACTTCACACGCTCTGGCGCAGATCAGCCTCCCATGTTGCTCAGCTGTGGACGATTTAAAAATTTTGATATAAAGGTTACTGTCCCATTTTATGCAGGAGTTGTTCGTGTAAAATAATCGAATTATATTGTTAGTTCTAATTATATTGTTAACACAAGTTCATTTAAGCTATTTAACATGCACTGTGATATTTTACCATTTTTCCTTATAAACTCCTTGATAATTTAAAGTTTGTTTAATAGTATTTAAATTCAAGTAGATTTTTTTTTTTTTTTAATTTAATTGCTTAAATTATTTTAACTAATTAATAATATGTTATCATGTTAGAAAATACGTGTTTATTCTTTAGGAAAATAAGAGAAAAAATAAGGGACAATCTGAATATTTGTTTTGCTTCACCTATTTATGTAGGCTACAATTATATAATAATAATAATAATAAAATAATGTCATCAAACAATATACCATTGGCCTGAGTAATTTTGACCATTATAGAATTGTGACTTTAAAGATTAGTCATTTAGGTGGTAAAAATACTGTGAAATAAATAATGGCATGGATTTTAGAGCATAACTGAAGGTTTATGAAACATTAGACAATAAAGCATTTTTTTAAACAACGGAACTTAAAGTTGTGAACTAAAATATTATTTCAACCATATAGCATGTGAAAAAATAAAATGCACACTTTTCATAATATTTTATTATTAATAAAATGCATAAAGTTTCTGGTGTTTGGATTTGTACTTCAATATAATGAGCTCCAAGTTTAAGGATAGCCCTAGACAAGGCTCTCTCTCTCTCTTTAACAGCATTAGCTCAAGGAAATACATCTTCCTTCTGTTAGACTTTTCCTGCCTTGCTAAATGTTGGTCTCATGATCAATAAGTTGTATTCGCCTCAATCTGATTCAGAAAAGTCAAACCGCAGACAGTGAAGCCTCGGAGACCCATGTGCTGTGAGGCGGGAACAGAGGACTCCGCTTGGTCTTAAAGCCTTCCGCAAACATCCACAATCACAAATAACAATGATTTTCGTAAATTAATTATTAATTATTAATTGATAATTTGTTATTATCATTATGGTCTTGTGAAAATAATAATATGGGCTGCGAGAAAATAATGAATACAAAGAGTAGTGCTGCTGAGTGCAGGCATGTTTCAGCCCAGTAACACACAGATCCTCACAGCCAAAACACAGACCGAATTCTGTTCAGCTGGAGGGGGTTGGTTTTTTTTGGGGTGTAGTTATGTATGGCTTGTGGGGGTCTAGATAAAGGTGTGAATTGCTCTTTCATATGGACAGTGTCTTATGAGGCTTTCAAAGTTGCTGAACTGGTTTATATATGACTGTTGTTTTGGTTATAGACTAAAAAATGGTCTGCCCCCACGTAAGATTTTTCTAGTTCTTGTCGTTCGTTTGTTATATTTAACTAATTTATTTAAAAATTGGTTTAAATCATAAATCTGATTTTTTTTTTCTAAAAAAAAAAAAATCTGGGATTTTTTTTGTTTTTTTTGGTCCATTTGCTATTGCCCAAATTTAAAAGCAAGTAAAGAAGGCTACCTTTAAAATCACTTAAGTTGTCAATTACTAAAACAATTTTTACCTCTTGTGTATTTTGTTGATTACAATGAGAGAACTTGAGTTTAATTGTGAGGACGGTTTATTAATTCATCCATTATTTAGAGATTCAAAGATTTAATCGTGCAGGTTTAATTTTATTCATTTCTGGTTTTAAGCTAATTAGGCATAAATAATGGGAACGAAATTATACAGTGCTTCACGTTTAAACATGCAACAATTTCTTAATCAGTTTACAGACAAATGTCTTTTTCCCAATAAGTTATGTCAAAATAAAGGACAGGTAATGAATAACAAAAATGCATATTGTTTTATTAAAGAAAAAATTAATAAATATAGGCATAATATATGAATATATTGACATTTTGACAGATCAAGTAGGCAAAACTGACGTCTATTAGCGAAAATGTGCTTTAATGTGCTTGTTTGATAACTTGGCGAGTGGAATGTGACAGGATTACCTGCTGAAGTCGACAGTCATGTACTTTTACGTGTGAGAAGGGTACGCCACCTCAACTGATGCGTGATAAGTACGCCGCCTCAACTGACGTGTGCCAAAAAATTTAATAAATTATTCATTAAGTACATTTCTGCATTACACTTACCCTCTAAATAATACATCATCATCGGAGGTGTAATTTTACCAAGCATTAAACAGTAATAAAATGAAAGAGAACATGTTTTTCTATAATCCAGTGATTCAAGTTAAAATAAGTAATATCTTAATTACACTTTCATGCATATAGTAATGTATTTGATTTTACTTAAAGGGAAGTATTTGTATTTTACTTAAAGGATAGTTCACCAAAATCAAGAACTTCATAATCAAGTAATCGCTGAGTAATCATTTATTCATTTTCATGTCTTTCCAAACCTGCAGGATTTTATTTCTTCTGTGGAACATAAAAGTTATTCTAAGACTTTCCTATAATCCAATACTTTTTCCATGTCCCTCAAAGATATGATTTTTGGCTTCCGATAAGTACAATGGCCAAGTACAATGGCCAAGTATGACCCATAGTCAAAATTCGTGCTCTGCATTTAACCCATCCAAAGTGCACAGTGAAACACACACCCGGAGAAGTGCCACTTTGTCACTTTAGTAGTTTATCAATTTATTTTCTGGTATTTTTTCCTCCCATTTTAATATGTTGACTTCTGCTGTTTACAGATTTCATTACTTAAACATTGTTCGTACTCTGCTTGCTCATGGAATAAAGCAAAGTATAAAAAATTGACACTGCTTTATTTTTAAGAGCCAGTAAGATGAAAATTATAAGCTTCCTATCACTGTTTATAAGTCCTGTACATTAGGTTTAAATCCATCCAAGGTTAAAAAAACATTGTCATTTTGTCAAAATATCATTTTAAAATTACCTCAATTCTCAGAGATCCCCAAACGGTTCGCGCGAAGCTGTTCAAAAGATTCAGTTTCCTTAAACCCCACCTTTCGGTAGCATACTGTGTTCTGATTGGTCAACTAACATAGTCAGGTTTGATTGGTTGTTCCACACACACCTCCACGGTAAACTATGCGTTAGCATCTGTTTGGGGTGAATTATGTCTTATTCCTCTCACTGCGAAGCAAACAGTAAAATAAAAAACTTGAACATTCTCGCTGCTTTTTCTTCTTTGTGGGTGTGTTTCAGCGATTCAGAGTCGACTCCTTACTTTAGATGCCAAATAACTTATAAATCGTGTACTTTTTGGTTTAATTACTTTGCACATTGTTTACACAGATGGACAGCTGCATCATACACTGTAATACAGGTAATTTTTGATTTCCCATCTGTGTGGCTCTTTAATATTGTGGGAAGAGGTCTTAAAGCCATCACAATTCACTGAATCATAATTTTGGATTGTGAGAAATCTAGATAAATGAAAAAAACACTAAGAATAAAAATCAAAGTATACTTTCATATTATGATCCAACTGTTTTTATGACTTAAAAAATACAAAAAAGTCACAACATGAAAATCATGTGATGTTTCAGATGAAAGTTTAATCATTTAATAACAAATATATTATTGGTTGGAGTTTTTGTAAATGTTTTACAATAAAATCATTAACCTTTAACTGTTATTTAATTAACAAAAGTACAAATAAAATAATAAAAAATATTAAATATAGTTTATAAATATACACCATTACACCATTATTTAGATTCTCCTGATTAAAAAGAGCCCAAAATCACCATAATCTGTCATTATCTAAAGATATTCCTCGTGAAGTTATAACACGCATTTAACTACACAGGAGCTTGGCAAAAAGAAAAAACATCAAAGGTATCTGTAATGGGGATTTCGTTCATAACCTCATGAAACATCATATATCATAGAAAAAGGCACGTCATTATTTGCAGAAAATCCATCATTTAGATCCTAAGATATCTCTCATAAAGCTATAATACATAATCAGTTATGACATGTAGCTGAGTAAAATATAAATTAATTAAAAAGAAATTTCCACCCTGCCAACGAGATGACTTCTCAGAAACCAAATCAGCCCCTGCCAGTACTCTATGCTTTTTGGGGGGGGGCATTCTTTAAACTGGCGGCTGTCCTCTTGTACATTTGCCTTTTTGGGTGGTACTCTAGGTATGGGCCATTCCCGAGCTCGGAGCCCTTCCCCGGACAGCACGCCAAATACGCATACCATACCTCAGCTAATTCTATGTAAGCGTGAACTAGTGAAACACAGTTTAAAAGCTTCCTACCGTTGGCCCTCCTTCACAAAACTTAACATCTAGCACAGTTTTATCAAAAATATTTTAGACAAATGTAATTAAGCAACATTTCAAAACTTTAACCCACGGGGAAATCAACTCATTAACAGTTTAAAATAGCCATAGGAAAAAAAAGTGGACTTGGTAACCCTGCATACAACACAAGCTGCAGGAGTCAGATTTGTTGCAGACACAGAAATCACTGGAGCGGCCAATAATGGTCAGAAATTCAGTGGGAGCAGGATTATGAAAACAGTCCCCCGTAGCGCTGTAATACAAAACTGCACTGGC
>NC_068400.1:4684495-4707678 GCF_023724105.1 Carassius gibelio
AAGTAGCGCAATGAAAAAACTACATCCCATCTTAAGTCCCGATCCCATCTTAAGTTGACAAATAAAACCTAGTGTAAGCGCGCCAGGTAATAAGATTTATTATTCTCAAATCAAAGTTAAATGAGAAAAATCCTCTGTTAAATAAACAGTACGATCCATTCGTGGCGCCTTTCTCCCTTGTAGTCCAACTAAATAGCTTGACCGAGTCTCCTGGTGCTTTATTTGATGGACTCCTCAGTGAGAGTCAGCGCGCGTGTGCTCCTGTGTGAATAGCCAGATGAGCACAACTTCGCCGCGCGCGCGGCTCTCTCGCTGCCCCTACACGTCATGACAGATGCTAACCGATCCTTTAGTTAACGGCTCCCTCTGTCTGCAGGTCAAATATATTCTCCTTCAGTAAAGTTATGGTGAATTTCAGGAGGTTTATTACTGTACGACAGTTTAACGATTCAAAATTTCCCTAGCTGTATTCTTTGATCGCCCAATTAGCCTAAACAAACATTTTTCGACTCATCAAAAAGCCACAGAGGAAATTATTAAAGCATTTTTACCAATTAAAATGCTTAAAATTTAACTGAGGTGGGTTAAGGTGGTGATGACACCTGTTCACTGGGACAAGTCAATTTGAATAGTCTACCAAAATAAATTCATGCAGAAACTTTAAATGTATTAGGCCTACTATTGGCTACAGAACATCAGCTAGCTAACTGTTAGCCTATTTTAGAATTATTTGTATAACCCTAACTGAACGTTTTCAGAATTTTACGGGGTTTGATACAGTATTGTTCAAAATAATAGCAGTACAATGTGACTAACCAGAATAATCAAGGTTTTTAGTATATTTTTTATTGCTACGTGGCAAACAAGTTACCAGTAGGTTCAGTAGATTGTCAGAAAACAAACAAGACCCAGCATTCATGATATGCACGCTCTTAAGGCTGTGCAATTGGGCAATTAGTTGAAAGGGGTGTGTTCAAAAAAATAGCAGTGTCTACCTTTGACTGTACAAACTCAAAACTATTTTGTTTTTTTCTGGGATTTAGCAATCCTGTGAATCACTAAACTAATATTTAGTTGTATGACCACAGTTTTTTAAAACTGCTTGACATCTGTGTGGCATGGAGTCAACCAACTTGTGGCACCTCTCAGCTGTTATTCCACTCCATGATTCTTTAACAACATTCCACAATTCATTCACATTTCTTGGTTTTGCTTCAGAAACAGCATTTTTGATATCACCCCACAAGTTCTCAATTGGATTAAGGTCTGGAGATTGGGCTGGCCACTCCATAACATTAATTTTGTTGGTTTGGAACCAAGACTTTGCCCGTTTACTAGTGTGTTTTGGGTCATTGTCTTGTTGAAACAACCATTTCAAGGGCATGTCCTCTTCAGCATAGGGCAACATGACCTCTTCAAGTATTTTAACATATGCAAACTGATCCATGATCCCTGGTATGCGATAAATAGGCCCAACACCATAGTAGGAGAAACATGCCCATATCATGATGCTTGCACTTCCATGCTTCACTGTCTTCACTGTGTACTGTGGCTTGAATTCAGAGTTTGGGGGTCGTCTCACAAACTGCCTGTGGCCCTTGGACCCAAAAAGAACAATTTTACTCTCATCAGTCCACAAAATGTTCCTCCATTTCTCTTTAGGCCAGTTGATGTGTTCTTTGGCAAATTGTAACCTCTTCTGCACATGCCTTTTTTTTAACAGAGGGACTTTGCGGGGGATTCTTGAAAATAGATTAGCTTCACACAGACGTCTTCTAACTGTCACAGTACTTACAGGTAACTCCAGACTGTCTTTGATCATCCTGGAGGTGATCATTGGCTGAGCCTTTGCCATTCTGGTTATTCTTCTATCCATTTTGATGGTTGTCTTCCGTTTTCTTCCACGTCTCTCTGGTTTTGCTCTCCATTTTAAGGCATTGGAGATCATTTTAGCTGAACAGCCTATCATTTTTTGCACCTCTTTATAGGTTTTCCCCTCTCTAATCAACTTTTTAATCAAAGTACGCTGTTCTTCTGAACAATGTCTTGAACGACCCATTTTCCTCAGCTTTCAAATGCATGTTCAACAAGTGTTGGCTTCATCCTTAAATAGGGGCCACCTGATTCACACCTGTTTCTTCACAAAATTGATGACCTCAGTGATTGAATGCCACACTGCTATTTTTTTGAACACACCCCTTTCAACTAATTCAACTAATTGCCCAATTGCACAGCCTTAAGAGCGTGCATATCATGAATGCTGGGTCTCATTTGTTTTCTGAGAATCTACTGAACCTACTGGTAACTTGTTTGCCACGTAGCAATAAAAAAATATACGAAAAACCTTGATTATTCTGGTTAGTCACATTGTACTGCTATTATTTTGAACAATACTGTATATAATGGTAATGGATTTTTTTTAGATTTTCAGAAGATAAATATATGAAAATTATAAAGCCTGAGACACAAAATGTTGAAACGAAACACTTTTGTTTTGCATTTTTTTTTTTGTGCTTACGGTAGGCTACAACACTACCCACCTTCACTATTATATTGAATTTAATGAAGTTAGAGGCTGTATATTGGCACTCAGGTTTATACTCTGCATTACAATATACTACATTGTGTATGCGGCTCATGTTATTTATACACTACAGTTGTTGGGAACATGTTGGTACCATTATATTTGTACATATGTGAGTGTGACAATTTATCTTTTATTGTATCAAATGGTGATGGCGAAGAAGTAACAATTTGCAACAAAAAGAGATTGAAATCCATCTTGTAAAGTAAACTGTGGAATCGCAATTTAATAAGCCGCTAAAAGAGGTCAGACAAATTCATTGGGAGGACAATTACCACCACACACAAAATCTCAAAAATAATAAACTACACTTTTAAAAAAAATCACTAGTTACTAGTCACTAGTCAGAAGTCAACATTCATGGAGGGATTAGACACTTCATATAATTGTTTTTTAAAGAATTAAAACAGCACCTCTGTGATCCAGAATCAACAAAAACTCCACTGAGCTCCAAAGAGATGGAAACTGCAGCATGTTTGCCATGAATCCACTTTCATCCAAGGTCAACCCAGATGCATAACCTGGTGTCAAGAGCGCAAACTTGGACATTAAGCAGTGGAAAAAGCAGTGTGGTCTGATGAGTCAGCTCTCATCCTATTTCATGCATTGGGTGAAAGTCAAAAGAGGCCTTTGGTTCACATGCTGATCATCCACTACTGCCCCTAGAATCACCAGATTAAAATATTTTAACCTTTGGGGCAACTTCTGGAGCAGAGTCCAGAAAAGATCTCAACCTTTTTCCACAGAGACCTCAGGGTCCATTTAAAACAGTGGTTCTCAGCTGTATTTACACTGAACATCAAGTGGTGACCCAATGCAATACCAAACATTCATGCTGCTCTCATTACAGGGGTCATATGATGCAATTTAAATTTTTTCCTTTCTCTTTGGAGCTTTACAAGCTCTTGGTGCATAAAGAAGATCTGTAAAGTTGCAAAGACTGAAGTATCAAATCTAAAGAGATATTCTTTATCAAAGTTAACACTCTGCCATGACCCCTAAAACGGCTTGTTCAAACACGCCCCCACATGTCTATGTCACTATTTGGAAATATTTGCATAATGCCGCCAAATGTTCACACAAAGATAGAAGGCGTGGTTTCAGTAACTGCAATTAGTGTTGAAGTAGCCATTCCAAGAAGATGATGTGTGTATATAGGCAAAAGCAAAAACACTTTATTTGGCCTTCCGGAAGTAAATGCATTTTTAGGAATCATTAAGATTACTTACAACAGAACAGAAAGCATTTTATGGAACTACATCTGAAAAAACGTGGTCCTCTTATATTCAGGGTCTATACTTTGACATGTCAGTAATAGAACCACAACAATAGGTGGCGCCAAATATGCGTAAAACGAGTGTGCCATGAAATACGTAATGTAATATATGTGTTGTAAAGTTTGCGAGTGAAAACAAAAGAAAAATAAAACCTTACAGCGGCATGAATCAAACTTCCTCTGTGATTTTTGTAGTGATTTTTAAACATATGACAGTACCCAGTTTTGAAGACTATAATAAGATTTCACTTCTAATGTCAATATTTGATTGGTAGGCTACTATGAGATGAATAAACAAAATTTGGTATGTCTATAAGTGTACATTTTTAAATGTGATTGTTGGTACAACTTTACCAGTATTTATCATACTTTCAAAAAAAAAAAATTCCTAAGTAAAACGGGTATGAAGAAAACAAAGGTATGAAGGTAATTTAATGCCAAAAAGATTTGCATACGCAGGGTAACTGTTTTGGAATAAGAAATAATGATTTGCAGCATAAACTTTATAAGTTGTCTACTAGACTCCCATGTGTTCATACTTAATTGTGCGTTGGTGTTAACATTATTGGATTGGTTTGACTTTACATTGAAATTTCATAATATCATATATTCTGATTACACCATTGAGCTGATGTTAAACATTAGTCAAAATGATGTTATGTGACAATTCTCAGCACTTGCGTATCAGAGTAAATATACTTTATATACTTTGTAAAACCTTTTAACTAAACCAATAAAGCTAAATAAATCTGAATTTGTCGGGGGGTTTTTTTCACACCATGTCTCTGTTTACGGTATTTGACACTCAATTGTATAATCTGAAATCTTGGTATTGATTCTGATTACTTGCATGATTCAACTGTTCGAGCTATTATAGGAAGCAAGTATGAGCATCAAAATGCTTTCTTTGTGTCCAGATTTGACTAACGCAAAAATGTACAATTCAAATATAAATGTAAAAAAAAATATGCTTTAATGATGTCTAAATATATATCCAAATTAAAGTAACTAATGTGGGAATCCACACAGCCATGTTTATGTTTATATGTATATATATAGAGCTAAACAGCCATCTAGTGGTTACACAATGGAATTACAGATGATAAATGGTGATTAAGTTCCCAATAAGCTATAGATAATACAAACCCGATTCCAAAAAAGTTGGGACACTGTACAAAATACAAATTGAGAATAAAAACAGAATGCAATGATGTGGAAGTTTAAAACTTCAATATTTTATTCAGAATACAACATAGATGACACATCAAATGTTTAAACTGAGAAAATGTATAATTTTAAGGGAAAAATAAGTTGATTTTAAATTTCATGCCATCAACACTTCTCAAAAACCACTGTGTGACATCCCCTCTTCTTTTTATAACAGTCTGCAAACAATCTGGGGACTGAGAAGACAAGTTCCTCAAGTTTAGGAATAGGAATGTTGTCCCATTCTTGTCTAATATAGGGTTCTAGTTGCTCAAATGTCTTAGGTCTTCTTTGTCGCATCTTCCTCTTTAGGATGCACCAAATGTTTTCTATGGGTGAAAGATCTGGACTGCAGGCTGGCCATTTCAGTACCCGGATCCTTCTTCTACGCAGCAATGATGTTGTAATTGATGCAGTATGTGGTCTGGCATTGTCATGTTGGAAAATGCAAGGTCTTCCCTGAAAGAGACGACGTATGGATGGGAGCATATGTTGTTCTAGAACTTGGATATACCTTTCAGCATTAATGGTGCCTTTCCAGATGTGTAAGCTGCCCATGCCACACGCACTCTTGCAACCCCATACCATCAGAGATGCAAGCTTCTGAACTGAGCGCTAATAACAACTTGGGTTGTCCTTGTACTCTTTAGTCCGGATGAGATGGCGTCCCAGTTTTCCAAAAAGAACTTCAAATTTTGATTCGTCTGACCAAAGAACAGTTTTCCACTTTGCCACAATCCACTCTAAATGAGCTTTATCCCAGAGAAAACGCCTGCACCTCTGGATCAGGTTTAGACATTCTTTTTTGATCTATAGAGTTTTAGCTGGCAACGGTGAATGACACGGTGGATTGTGTTCACTGACAATGTTTTCTTGAAGTGTTCCTGAGCACATGTTTTGATTTCCATTACGGTAGCATTCCTGTATCTGATGCAATGCCGTCTAAGAGCCCGAAGATCACGGGCATCTAGTATGGTTTTCTGGCCTTGACCCTTACGCACAGAGATTGTTTCAGATTCTCTGAATCTTTGGATGATATTATGCACAGTAGATGATGATAGCTTCAAACTCTTTGCAATTTTCTCTGAAAAACTCCTTTCTGATATTGCTCCACTATTTTCCGCCGCAGCATAGGGGAAACTGGTGATCCTCTGCCCATCTTGACTTCTGAGAGACACTGCCACTCCGAGAGGCTCTTTTTATACCCAATCATGTTGCCAATTGACCTAATAAGTTGCAAATTTGTCCTCCAGCTGTTCCTTATATGTACATGTACATTGAACTTTTCCGGCCTCTTATTGCTACCTGTCCCAAATTTTTTGGAATGTATAGCTCTCATGAAATCCAAAATGAGCCAATATTTGGCATGACATTTCAAAATGTCTAACTTTCAACATTTGATAAGTTATTTATATTCTATTGTGAATAAAATATAAGATTATGAGATTTGTAAATTATTCCATTTACTCACAATTTGTACAGTGTCTCAACTTTTTTGGAATCGGGTTTGTAAATATTTTTGTAATATTTAGTCAAATCCCCTTAAATTACAACATTTTAAAGTAAAAAAAAAAAATATATATATATATATAAATATAATACTTATAGAGAGAGAGAGAACAATCCGGAACTAATTGAAGATTAATGTTTTGGCATATGATGTGTTTATTGAACCAATCGGATAAGAGTAAATGGAGGGTACAGTAAGTGAAAGCATAATTTGATTGGCTACAAGAAGGTGGTGCTTAACTCAGTTAGTGAGAGAATTATGCTAAAATTGTAAGCGCAGGGAAAAGAAAGATGGAGCAGTTTATTTCGGGAACTTTTTTTGTATTATTGTGAAGCTGTGGGCTGTAAATAGCCTAGTTCCTTCAAAAGTAGAAAAATATGCTATAATAAGTTTTGAGATTCTATGCTACTTTAGTGATAAATCACAGGACAGCGCTGACAACTAGTTTCTGTATTCCTCTGAGCGCACAATCTCCACAGCTACCATTTATATGAGTGTTCGTGCAACAATGCAGCTGCTCGATATAATAATACACATCCAATAATCTAATCACTTGAATGTCATAAAACATATAACATAAAACAAATACAACTGACAAACTTTAGTGAACACGCAAGGCTCATGCTAGTGCTGGCCGGTTTGAACAAAAATTTGTATCACAGTTTTTTTTCTAAATTATGCCGGTTTCCTTTGCTTAAAAGTACAACATTGTAAAGGGTCCATCTGAAACAGTGTCGCACGGCACAGCATAACGTTCATTCCGAACACTGAGTAATTAAATACATCGGTACATAAAAAATTTATATCGTAACAAAAATATACACCAGTTTTCGGTATGAACCGGTATACCGCCCAGGACTAGCTAACGCTCGTGCACCATCACTATGCGTTGAACCGGCATTCACCTCTGTGTTCTGCTTGGACTGGGCAGAGTCATGGGGCTACACACGCGGTAGTATGCTTTTAAGAGGGAAGTATAAAAAATAAATAAATAAAACAATAACTGACATGGGAAAAATACGTCGGTTAGAGGTTCTGATTTTCAATTTCGATAACTTTTCGATTAATCATCCAGCCTTTTCAGTAGTGTTAACTGTTACAAAAGATTACAAATTGTTAGAAAATAAGTTATTTTTACCTTTTTATTCATTAAAGAATCCTGAAAAAAGTGTTAAAGCAATAAAATAAAATATTAAGCAATACAACGGTTTTCAACACATATTTTAGAATAATAGCTGATGAAACTTGCATCACAGAAAAAAAAAAATTGAAATTGAAATAACATTTCACAATATTATAATGATAATATCAGTAATCACAATATCTCAAATTTTTTATAAAATTCCTTGATGGAGGACTACACATATACAAAATTTTACCTTTAATTCAAATTATGTTGATCATTTTTAATCACAAATTATGTAGACATATAGTGCTGTGAATATGCATTTGCCCTAATTCTGATTTCTTTTGTTTTTCTGTATATCTCAAACTACATTGTTTCAGAAATGAGAACTAAATTAATATAAAGCAATGGCAACCTAATCAAACAAAAAATACAATTTTAAATGACAATTTTAATAATTGAAGCAAAAATGATCTAATACCACCTGGGCCTGTGTGAAAATGTATTTGCTCCTGTATTTACAAATTCCATAGGAAGCTATATTCATTATGGGGTTCATCTAGACTAGAATCAAAAAATCAGGTCTGATTTCTGTCAACCTTGTTTAATTAAATCAGTGTTTAAATAGAAAATTTCAACAGCGTGAAGTTGGTTAAAATGTCTTACCTGGTAACACACTATGCCAAAGGTGAAAGAAATTTCAGAAATGATGAGGAAAGAGCTGACTGAAATACATTCTGGAAAGGGTTCTCAAATGCGGCTGGATTGTGCAGCAGGACAATAATCTGAAGCGGATGAGTAAATTCTATGAATGGCTCCAAAAAAGCAAAAGTGAAGTTTTGGAGTAGCCTAGTCAAAGTCATGACTTGAACCCAACTGAAACACTGTGGCAGGATCTTAAGTTCATAAACCCTCCTATTTTTCCAAAGATTTGATTACAAAATGTGTCTTTTTATTATTTTGCACAATATACAAACCAGGATAATTTTGTGTTTTGGGACAGAAGTTATAAGATATTTAATTGTTTTTCTGATCTCCACTCTATGGTTTCTGACTACTGGGTGGTCTTGGGCAGCCTGTAGACACCAGTGGACACTATAAGCTGGTGTGCCCTGACTTTCTTCTGTAGGAAAGCCTGCAGGTCATTCACATCCATCTCAGTGACCCCAGATCCGGCGGCTACAAACATTCGCAGCATGGAGTGGATCCTCTCCAAAGTCATGCTCTCCAGGTTAGTCAACATGGCCTGAATGTAGGCCCAGAACAGCTGAGAAATAAGGAAAAACAGTTTAGGATTGTTTTAGCATTACATGGCAAATAAAGGTCCTGAACAGTGTTACATTATTGCATTATGATAAAAGTACGTGTATAAATCACCTGCAGTTTCTCTTCTTTCTGCTCGGACTGTGTTGCGGTGTTGGAGTCTCCCTCCTCATCACTGTCAATGAGCATCACACTTCTGTCGGATCTCTCTCTGCAAGAGCTTGTTTCCTGCACAGTATATCGACCTCCGCCTTCCTCCCGCAGCACACCCTGCTGCTGCCACAGTGCCAACTTCCTGCGCACCATCTCTTGTGGCACACCTAGGACACTACTCAGCTCCTCCAATGTCCATGTGCCTAATGAAGGAAAGCAAATAGTAATGGGACTTCAAGCCAACAAATAATCAAGACTGTGGCATTCGCACACTAGGTAGTGCACATGCTCATAATGCATAAGACTGCTGCAGGTATATTTTTAGTTCAAAACCTGGAAAGTTAGTGTTACAAAGTTCTGTGGTTAATACAATTATTAAGTATTTTCATGTTTTATTCTACTACATAAAATACACCAGTAATAACGTTATTAACAAGTGAAACTAAATGGAACTCAAATAAGAAAAACAGTCTACCCAGTTTTTGTGTTTCTAATCAAAGTTTTGCAAACTTTTTTTTACCTCAAGTTTTCAGGGCAAATGTTTTTGAAACATGGTTGTAAGCATTGTGATGGTGATATTGAACCTGATTGTATTTAGGCTTCAAAACTTAGGTTATGTTAATTTGTGAAGATTATGACAATGAACAAAATGTGTAAGAATCATCAAATTTTGTTGGTCACAGAGGTTATTTTACCAATGAAAAAACCCTATTAGGTTTTCTGTTGAGGGAACCAGGGATTGGCTTAATTTGATTTGAGTCTGGTCCGTGCCTGATCCCATTCCCATTGATTTCTTCCAAATAGTTCCATTTTGCATGAAGTATTAAAATCCTAGCAGTCTCATTAAGGCATCTAAAGTCAGAGTGTATTGACTGTATTGTTGTTAAACAACAATACAGTCAATAAAAAAAATATTTTGGTGAATGAATTCTTCACACCTTTGTCCTGGAAGTGTAAAATGATTGCAGCATGAATGGGAGTCACTGTGAGGTTTGTGATGGTTCTGTCCTCCAGCTCCACATCCAGTGTAACAGAACCCAGATGAGGCTTCCACCTCAGAGTCCTCATGGCCTGCAAAATATTAAAAAGAAAAGAGAGAAAAAAACGATTCAGTATTTTGGTCACACTTTGGGGGGGGGGGGGGCTATAAGCATGCATATTATTAACATATTGGCTGTTAGTTAGTTCTTATAAAGCACATATTCTGCATGACCATATTGTGCAGACTGCATCCCTAATCTTACCTTGTACCTAAACTTAACAACTACCGGTAGCACTTTTTCCTGTTCCTCATGTACATACTATGTACTTATTATAGTAATTACAATAACTATGTAATAACTAGGTACTAACCCTGAACCTACCCTAAACCTAACCCTACCCCATGTAGTTACCTTGTGTTACCAGAACTTTCTAAGATAAATACACTGTAAGTAGACTATAAGTACATGTTAGTTCACATACTGTAAAATAAAGTGCAACCCAACTACCTTACTAAATATTAACAAGCAGCAAATTAGGAATTTGAGGCAAAAGTCGTAGTTAATGATTTGTTAATATTAAGAATTGGACTTTCAAATGAAGTGTGACCAGCATTTTCAGCAAAACACTGGAATAAAGTAAAATCATCAATGGCATGATTTGGAAATCATAAAGAACTGAAGAACCTAAACAAACTCTTGTCACTGCCTTGGGTAACTTGATGTTGAACATAGTATCTGGGTCTTACCACAAAACCAGTTGAGAACCAATGGACTGGGTGTACCTTGAGTTTTTCAAAGCGGTGTGTGTAGTCCTCCATGGCTTGAGAGACGACCGCAGGCAGTTCCATCTTCTCCTCCTTCAGCTGGGGCCAGAACTCAGATGAGATGATCATGGAAGACAGCGGTAATGTAGACTGTTCCTCTATAGGAAGACGACTCTCTTCCTCACGAATATTAGCGTTGATCCGCCGAGAGTCTGCTACATCCTGCAGAGAAAGACAGACACATTCAATAATATAAATAGCTAACGTTATGGAAGTAAATCCATTTGAGGTCACATGATAACAGGATGACTGATAACTAAGAGGCATACCTTTAACATCACCTCACAGTAATGCATGTGGGACTCGCCAAACCTCAGTTTCAGCAGCTCTACATTGCGAATCTCTCTATAAAACCAAATACAGAGGGAATTAAATCAAACAAGTTTTTGACATATTAAAAACCTAGTAAACAAACAGGACAACTCATTCTCTTTTGCTTTAGAATGTCTTTAATCTTTTGATATAGATCATTATAACATAAAATAATAATTTTTTCTTAATATTTAAAAAAAAGTAGTGTATAAAAAGAGAGCCTATCAACAGGCCACTGAATTTTCAAAAACTAAAACATGAGTGGTCTTTACTCAATGATTTTAAAATATTATTTGAAACATATAATGTCATTTATTTTACTTTTATTTGTATTCATAATATTTATTTATTGTATTTTCCCTATTTTTAGACTGCAATGTTGTAAATTCTAAATAAATTTGATCGCAGTCAATGTAAAGCAAAGTAAAGAAGCTGCTACTGAAGGACGGAGCAGTTCAGACTATTTGGACTGCAACAACTAACCAGCAGGCAATGAGCAAGCATTTATAATATTTCAGTCAATACAAAGGGTGTTCACAAGTCTTAAAGCTACAGCAGCAAAACAATGTGAGAGGATGATATGACTGCTTTAAACCAAACCAAAGTTAATAAGATGATTCAAGAGTATTAAGCGAAGGATTATAGAGGGAAAAAGTATATATGTTCATGTGTGCAAGGTGGATTACTTGGCTGTGCTGTAGTTGAGCTGGTGCAGAAGTCGGTCAGCCAGTACAGTCTTATACTCATTAATGAAGATCTCTTTACTTCCATAAATGCTGACCAGCAGACTGATGATGTCAGAAGAGCGCCGTTTAGAGCCAGTTTTATCTACAAGAGAGAAAGACAGTGACAGAGCTGAAATTTTGATTACCTGTTAGGAATTTCTGCAGACTGCATTGACTTGTATGTATTATACACGTATGCGAATGGCTGGTAAATTTGACAGATATATCCCACCAGAAATACCTTAAACTGCATTTAACATTATTTTCATTTAGCATTATTAATATTAATTATATTTTATAAATACCGTTATCCAGCAAAGAATCCTGAATAAATTGTCAACAATTCCTCAAAATAATATAAAAAGTAAAAAAATAAAAAACTGCTGGCAGTTAACACTAACCTGTGAGAGCATCAGTTGGATCTGGGGTCCAGTCTTCTGGATCACTCCCCTCATCTTCACTATCCTGTGTTTCCAGGGTAACAGGGTCAGCTCGTGAGAGCTCATTGGCTAGATCAGTACAACCCTCTGCATCACCCGTCAGACTGCCCACTATTTGACGCACAGTGTCCTCACGCGTTCTGTAATTTCCGACATTACAACAAAGAATTAAAGTGATAGTTCAGCCCAAAATCTAAATTATGTCATTAATAACTCACCCTCATGTCGTTCCAAACCAGTAAGACCTCCATTTATCTTTGGAACACAGTTTAAGACATTTCAGATTTAGTCAGAGAGCTCTCAGTCCCTTCATTGAAACTGTGTGTAAGAAAAAGGTAAGAAAAACATAATCAAAGTAGTCCATGTGATATCAGAGGGTCAGTTAGAATATTCTGAAGCATCGGAAATACATTTTGGTCCAAAAATAGCAAAAACTACGACTTTATTAAGCATTGTCTTCTCTTCCGTGTCTGTTGTGAGAAAGTTCAAAACAAAGCAGTTTGTCATATCCGGTTCGCGAACGAATCATTTGATGTAACCGGATCTTTTTGAACCAGTTCACCAAATCGAACTGAATTGTTTTAAACGGTTCACGTCTCCAATACGCATTAAACCACAAATTACTTAAGCTGTTAACTTTTTTAATGTGGCTGACACTCATTCTGAGTTAAAACAAACCAAAATCCCGGAGTAATTCATTTACTCAAACAGTACACTGACTGAACTGCTGTGAAGAGAGAAGTGAAGATGAACACCGAGCCGAGCCAGATAATGACTCGTTCACGAGTCAAGAACCGGTTGCATCGGTTTTTGGATCACCAGTAGTTCTTTTGGACAGTTAGATTCAATAAACGGGTTTATTTGTATCGAAATGTATTTTCGATGCTTCAAAATATTCTAACTGACTCTCTGATGTCACATGGACTACTGTGATGATGTTTTTCTTACCTTTCTGGATATGGACAGTATACCGTACACACAGTTTCAATGGAGGGACTGAGAGCTCTTTGACTAAATCTAAAATATCTTAAACTGTGATTTTTGGGTGAATTATCCCTTTAATTACTTCAGTTATGGAACTAGTTTACAAACAAGCACAGCTATCTTGATACATGCAGCCCCACTGACCTGAGATATCTGCGAATGGGTTGGCAGGCCACTTGCAATATCACCATAGAGGGGTCCAGCTCTCTTAGAGCTTTGATGGCAGAGATGTATACAGTGATAATGTCAGATGTGTGCACTCCTGAAGTGGGAAACAAAAACATGATGAAAGTCAAAACATTTTCACACATGGGTATGAAAATAGCAGTGTCCTGAATCACTGACCAGGATGCAGAAGTCGTGTTTCAAAGGCTGATTTAAGGGAGGCAAGAAGCTGCTGTCTCTGATTGGTCCGTTCAAGACAGAACTTAAGATCCTCAATAGCAGGAATAGACTCTGGAAAATCTGCAACAATTAAGCAGAAATTAATTTCCCATGAAACAACCAAGATAAGATTACATGTAGTATGATACATTAATAGAGTTTCGTTCTCACCTCGTATGATACTGAAGAGCTCCTCGATTCTCATGTTTACATAGATACGGCAGAAGAACTGCTGCATGTGACAGTGCCAGCGCTGGAGGAGAGCATTGGTTGGCTGACCCCCTGTGCCTTCTGTAGGTGTGGCATCACTGCCTACCTCTTGCACCTTACTGGCAAACACCCTACTCAGCCATCCCAAAACCTGCCCCAACCACTGGAAGCACAGTGATTTATTAGTGTTATTTTAGATGAGAGTCCATCAATAAGACTAACCACAATTTCTTAATTAACACTATTTTAAATGGACACTTCAGGCTTGAATATTAAAATGTAAAAACCAAATCCACCATATGCTTGAAGCAAATTAGCTCAAAATCTTGCTTATGCTCACCAATGAAAACCAACAACTAAGACTATTTTAATTGGGTTAGTTCACCCCAGAATCTAAATTATGTCATTAATAACTCACCCTCATGTCGTTCCAAACCCGTGAGACCTCCGTTCATCTTCGGAACACAGTTTAAGATATTTTAGATTTAGTCAGAGAGTTCTCAGTCCCTCCATTGAAACGGTGTGTATGGTATACTGTCCATGTCCAGAAAGGTAAGAAAAACATCATCAAAGTAGTCCATGTGATAAAAGAGGGTCAGTTAGAATTTGTTGAAGCATCAAAAATACATGTTGGTCCAAAAATAGCAAAAACTACGACTTTATTCAGCATTGTCTTCTCTTCCGTGTCTGTTGTGAGAGAGTTCAAAACAAAGCAGTTTGTCATATCCGGTTCGCAAACGAATCATTCGATGTAACTGTATCTTTTTGAACCAGTTCACCAAATCGAACTGAATCGTTTGAAACGGTTCGCGTCTCCAATAAGCATAAATCCACAAATGACTTAAGCTGTTAACTTTTTTAATGTGGCTGACACTCCCTCTGAGTTCAAATAAACCAATATCCCCGAGTAATTAATTTACTCAGCCAGTACACTGACTGAATTGCTGTGAAGAGTGAACTGAAGATGAACACCGAGCCGAGCCAGAAAACGAACAAAAGATTGACTTGTTCTCGAGTCAAGAACCATTTCTGTCAGGCGCGTCTGATTCGAGAACGGAGGAGCTGATGATACTGCGCTTGTGTTGTGTGATTCAGCGTGAAGCAGAATGACACACAGAGCATCTGAACAGAACTGGTTCTTTTGGTGAATGATTCTGAACTGATTCTGTGCTAATGTTATGAGCGCGGGTAAACCGAAGGCTTGAATCAAGGACAATCATCGCAAATGACATCCTTACGTCGAGCGCAAAAGAACAGGTGAACCGTTTTCTTCAACCGGTTTATTGAATCGAACTTTCCGAAAGAACTACTGGTGATCCAAAAACCGATGCAACCTGTTCTTGACTTGTGAACGAGTCAATCTTTTGTTCGTTATCTGGCTTGGCTCGGTGTACATCTTCAGTTCCCTTATCGAGTGGGTCTCTCGACATTACGTATGGGGAAATCCATTTCCTCTAAATTATGAAGTCTGATTGAAAAACTGTTTTGCTTGCAAATAGCTAAAAACCTCAGAATCTTTTTTCTTCACTTGAGTCTGGTTTCGCCGTGGATTCATGCATACAGAGCGGAAAATTGTGGAAAATGACCCCCTCTCGCATTCCGGTGATTTTTACTCTTAAAATGTCACTTTGCCACATGTGTGGTGGGCCCATTGATTTCCCGGACACACATGACCAGTGGGTGCTGTGCCTGAGTCGGGCTCACGCATAGGCGGCATTCGAAGGATCGGGATGTCTTTCCTGTGAGGAGCTTCCCATCGAGATCCTTCATGCAAGGCTGGCTGTTACCCGTAACGGTGGCCCTGTATCTCCTGCCTCTCCCCCGTCCGCTGCCATCGAGCTGTGAACCGGGAGACTGCAGAGAGCTCTGTTGACAGATTCTGTCGAGGTACTGGCATCGGCCCAAAGCCCACGCCATCCTCACGTGGAAGATCCCCTCTCATACTCTGAGGCCAGTTACCGCCCTCCACTAGAAGCGTGGGAAATGGTCTAGTTTGGATATGACGAGGACGACGCCATGTCTACTAATGCCTCAGACCCGGGAGCATGGTTCGAGGCCCCTCCTGAAGCCGCCCCCGCCTCGCTGGATGCGGAGCTTACGGCAATCCTCACGGAGGCGGTGGCAGATATGGAATTGGAGTGGACAGCCCCCAAGGAGCTGCCGTCTAAGAGATGGATGGACGGTTCCTTCCTCGGCACGGGCTGTCAGGCTGAAGCCCCACAGAGACCCGCGCCCTTTTTCTCTGAGGTCCACGAGGAACTCACCCGGTCATGGTGCTCCCCTTTCTCAGCCCAAGCCAATGCACAGGGGACCCAGCTGCTGACGACAGTGGAAGGGGCGGAGAAATTAGGATACACGCGACCGCCTCCCGTCGAGGATGCTATCGCGGCCCACCTGGCGTCTTCTCCCGGCTGAAAAAATGCCTCTTTGCCTTCTAGGCCATGTCGAGCTACTGCTCACATCGCCGAGAAGGCATACAAATCGGATGGACATGCAGCATCTGCCCTCCACACGATGGCAATCCTACAGGTCAAACTTGGCTCCTGGGGTCCCTGGACGATTGAAGCCCGGACCCAGAGTGGATCAGGAAGCTGCGCACGGCGGCGGATCTCGCTCTCGCAGCGTCGAAGAAGGTCACACAGAGAATCGGCCGCAATATGAGCAGCCTTGTGGTCCTGCATTGCAATCTGTGACTGACGCTGTCCGGCATGCGCAATGCCGAAAAGAGGCAGTTTCTGGATGCGCCGGTGAGCCCCACCAGTCTTTTCGGTGTCGCGGTGGAATCTCTGTCTGAGAAATAGGCCGAAACGGTCTCATCCCCCCCCCCCCCCCCTGCAGCGAGGTCCAGGTCTTCTTCAGCGCAGCGCCCGGCGGGATATATCAGGCGCACGTTCCCGGGCGCAATAGAGCGCCGTGAGCCAGAGCCACCGTTCTGCCAGGGGCAAGCCCCGTTTTGGTACTAAACCTGCCTCTAGCAGCAAAGGGCGCCCAGCTGGCAAGGGGGAAGAGAGCACGGGATGTGTTCGTCGGACCCGCGCCGAAGAGGGCGTGTTCCCGCCCGGAGTTCGTCAACAATGTAAATGTTGTGAGAATGAAACCGCTGTGTTCTGTTTCAATAAACATGCATTACATGCCTCAGCAAATGAGCTTTCTTCCTCCCTCTACTATTACCTGCTACATAAGCAAAGCCTCTCCCCCGAGAGACGCTTCGCAAAGTGGAAGCTCGGGGAAACCCGAGGAGGTGACTATGTATGTTCCCGTGCAAGAAGCCGCGGACGAGTCACCTGCCATTCATGTAGCGGTCAATGCTTCCCCGGTGGCTGGTGCGCAGACCCTGTATTGAGTCATCTGAGCGCGTGGGCAAAGCTCCCGGCGGCATCTTATTGGGTGATCAACACGATAAAACGTGGCTATACGCTCCAGTTCACTCGCAAACCACCCTGCTTCGGTGGTGTGATTATGACAGAAGTATCAGAACAGAGCACCCCGCTGCTACGGGAAAAAATCTCCTCTCTCCTGGCCAAACAAGCAGCAGAGATAGTGCCCGAGGAACGAAGAAATTCCGTGTTCTTCAGCCGTTATTTTCTAGTTCCGAAAAAGGACTGAGGTACAGTATTGTTCAAAATAATAGCAGTACAATGTGACTAACCAGAATAATCAAGGTTTTTCGTATATTTTTTTATTGCTACGTGGCAAACAAGTTACCAGTAGGTTCAGTAGATTCTCAGAAAACAAAAGAGACCCAGCATTCATGATATGCACGCTCTTAAGGCTGTGCAATTGGGCAATTAGTTGAATTAGTTGAAAGGGGTGTGTTCAAAAAAATAGCAGTGTGGCATTCAATCACTGAGGTCATCAATTTTGTGAAGAAACAGGTGTGAATCAGGTGGCCCCTATTTAAGGATGAAGCCAACACTTGTTGAACATGCATTTGAAAGCTGAGGAAAATGGGTCGTTCAAGACATTGTTCAGAAGAACAGCGTACTTTGATTAAAAAGTTGATTAGAGAGGGGAAAACCTATAAAGAGGTGCAAAAAATGATAGGCTGTTCAGCTAAAATGATCTCCAATGCCTTAAAATGGAGAGCAAAACCAGAGAGACGTGGAAGAAAACGGAAGACAACCATCAAAATGGATAGAAGAATAACCAGAATGGCAAAGGCTCAGCCAATGATCACCTCCAGGATGATCAAAGACAGTCTGGAGTTACCTGTAAGTACTGTGACAGTTAGAAGACGTCTGTGTGAAGCTAATCTATTTTCAAGAATCCCCCGCAAAGTCCCTCTGTTAAAAAAAAGGCATGTGCAGAAGAGGTTACAATTTGCCAAAGAACACATCAACTGGCCTAAAGAGAAATGGAGGAACATTTTGTGGACTGATGAGAGTAAAATTGTTCTTTTTGGGTCCAAGGGCCACAGGCAGTTTGTGAGACGACCCCCAAACTCTGAATTCAAGCCACAGTACACAGTGAAGACAGTGAAGCATGGAGGTGCAAGCATCATGATATGGGCATGTTTCTCCTACTATGGTGTTGGGCCTATTTATCGCATACCAGGGATCATGGATCAGTTTGCATATGTTAAAATACTTGAAGAGGTCATGTTGCCCTATGCTGAAGAGGACATGCCCTTGAAATGGTTGTTTCAACAAGACAATGACCCAAAACACACTAGTAAACGGGCAAAGTCTTGGTTCCAAACCAACAAAATTAATGTTATGGAGTGGCCAGCCCAATCTCCAGACCTTAATCCAATTGAGAACTAGTGGGGTGATATCAAAAATGCTGTTTCTGAAGCAAAACCAAGAAATGTGAATGAATTGTGGAATGTTGTTAAAGAATCATGGAGTGGAATAACAGCTGAGAGGTGCCACAAGTTGGTTGACTCCATGCCACACAGATGTCAAGCAGTTTTAAAAAACTGTGGTCATACAACTAAATATTAGTTTAGTGATTCACAGGATTGCTAAATCCCAGAAAAAAAAAATGTTTGTACAAAATAGTTTTGAGTTTGTACAGTCAAAGGTAGACACTGCTATTTTTTTGAACACACCCCTTTCAACTAATTGCCCAATTGCACAGCCTTAAGAGCGTGCATATCATGAATGCTGGGTCTTGTTTGTTTTCTGACAATCTACTGAACCTACTGGTAACTTGTTTGCCACGCAGCAATAAAAAATATACTAAAAACCTTGATTATTCTGGTTAGTCACATTGTACTGCTATTATTTTGAACAATACTGTATGCGCCCCATCTTAGACCTGAGATTACTGAACAAAGCGCTCGGGAAACGCACGTTCAAGATGATAACTGTGAAGCAGATCCTTGCGCACATTCAGCCCGATGATTACTTCATTGCAGTGGATCTAAAGGATGCATACTTCCACATCCAGATAGCCCCCCATCACAGGCGCTTCCTGCGTCTTGCATTTGAGGGTGTGGCGTACCAGCTCAAAGTGTTGCCGTTTGGGCTCGCTTTGGCTCCCCGTGTATTTACAATGTGCATGAATACAGCATTCGCTCCCCTGAAGCTCAGTGGAATGCGCATACTGAACTATCTCGAAGGTTAGTCATCGCACGGTCGAGAAGCGCTCTCGAGGAACACAAACACAGACTCCTCGCCCATTTGACAGGTTTGGGGCTGTCTGTGAACATTCAGAAGAGCACACTGCAGCCGCGCCAATATATCACATTCCTGGTTATGATACTGGACTCGCGCACTATGATCGCGAAGCTGTCAGAGCCGAGAATCCAGTCGATTCACAATACACTAGCCCTCTTCATTCAAGGCAGAGCTATCGCCTTAAGAACATTTCAGAGGTTGCTCGGTCTGATGGCGCGACCATATTCGAGCAGGGTGCTGCTACGGGCAGAGTGGTCAGATGTGTAGTGGTCACTACGGATGCATTACTATCAGGCTTGGGAGCCCTATGCGATGGCAGACCAGCTTTCGGTACGTGGCCAGGGGGTGGGGAGATGTGCTGGCATATAAACTGCTTGGAGATGGAAGCGGTTCATCTAGCGCTGCAGAGTTTCCTTCTGTTTGTGAAACACGGTCATGTTCTCATCAGAACGGATAACACGGCGGTGGTGGCGTACATCAATCGCCAGGGAGGTTTGCATTCGCGATCCCTGCAGGGATTAGCGAGACAGCTGCTGTTATGGACGGACAGGGTACTTCTGTCGATTCAAGCAGTGCACGTACCGGGCAGTTTGAATTGTGGAGCGAACATGCTGTCCAGGGACAGCATTGTACACGGAGAATGGAGGCTCCATCCGCAAAGATAAATATGATCTGGAATCTGTTTGGCAAAGCGGAGATCGACCTCTTTGCGTTGCAAGAGAACGCCCACTGGGGGGGGACGTGCTGTCCAGCCACTGGCCCAAGGGATGGAAGTATGGTTTTCCCCCAGTCAAGTTAATGCCGCTGGTGCTGCAAAAGATAAGGGAGGAGAGATGTGCGTTGATCCTGGTAGCACCCAAATGGCCCAACCAGCCGTGGTTCCCGGAACTGGTGAACATATCGCGGCTTCCCCCGTGGCGGATCCCGCCGAGAAGGGACCTCTTATCCCAGGCGAGGGGCACCATATGGCACCCCAACCCAGAGCTTTGGGACCTGCATGTGTGGCAGATCAGCGTGGAGTAAATCAGCGAGTGCTGCAGACAATAGCAGAGGCTAGAGCCCCTTCGACGAGGTGTTTATACACTCTGAAGTGGAAAGTATTTGCTAACTGGTGTGTTGACAAAAATGAGGACCCCAGGAGTTGCGATATCTCCATTATTCTGACCTTCCTACAGGAACGTCTGGATGCTGGCAGTTCCCCATCTACAGTGAAAGTCTACGTGGCAGCTATCGCCGTTTTTCGTGACTTGCTAGACGGCCATTCAGTGGGGAGGCACCCCCTGATAACGAGCTTTCTTCGGGGAGCTAGGCGGCTTGTCTGGGACCGGTCGTGCTTAGTGCGCTGTCCGACCCACCTTTTGAACCTGCTTATAGACCTGTGTGCTTATAGACAGAGTCAGTTATTTTAGTAATAGCAATGGTTGAGGTATTCATTCACTATCTAATGTGGCCCCTTTATTATGCCCGCATTGTAAGCCGGCAGTGTATTCCCAAGCACCAACATATTGCTGCATTTTCCCCATATCACACCAGTGTTGCTTATCTGGGTGCACGGGATTAGGATGGTGTAGGAGCTGATTTGGATATCTGCCAAGAGGGGTTTCAACCAGGTCCGGTACCCGACCTAGAGCTAACACGCTGTAAGAATTAGTGCTTATGCTCTTCTGTGGCTCGATGCGAGCTGGGCCGGACAGTATTTCCCACACGGCGGGGGTTTTATTGTTCCCCACACGTAATGTCGAGAGACCGACTCGATAAGGGAACGTCTCCGGTTACTCACGTAACCTTAGTTCCCTGAGAGGAGGGAACGAGACATTACGTAACCTGCCATGTGTAAAACCTTCCAGCCTCATAACTCTCGTTCAGTCGAAGATTCTGAGGTTTTTGGCGCCCGTCTTCTCCTATATTGATGTCTGTCAGCCAATCAGGTGAGGGCGAGGGCGCCATTGGCTATTTGCAAGCAAAAGAGTTATTCAATCAGATTTCATAATTTCGAGGAAATGGATTTCCCCATACGTAATGTCTCATTCCCTCCTCTCTGGGAACTAAGGTTACGTGAGTAACCAGAGACGTTCTCTCTTCACAGCAGTTCAGTCAGTATACTGTTTGAGTACATGAATTACTCCGGGATATTGGTTTGTTTTAATTCAGAGGGAGTGTTAGCCACATTAAAAAAGTTAACAGCTTAAGTCATTTGTGGATTAATGCTTATTGGAGACCGTTTCAAACGATTCAGTTCGATTTGATGATGTTTTTATTACCTTTCAGGACATGGACAGTATACCATACACACAGTTTCAATGGAAGAACTGAGAGCTCCCGGACTAAATCTAAAATATCTTAAACTGTGTTCCGAAGATGAACAGAGGTCTCACGGATTTGGAACGACATGAGGGTGAGTTATTAATGACATAATTTAGATTTTTGGGTGATCCCTTTAATCAATGTTATGATTTTGTCAGCTTTTTATTGTACAGTCCTGTTTTTTAGGCAAATATTATGTACTTGCAAAAGTTATTACAATGAGTAGATAATAACAACGTAATAACACTGATCCTAAAGTCCATTTACATTAAATTAGTTACTTTTGTATTTGTACTTGTTTTTGAAATTCTTGGTTAAGTACACTTCATATGAGCATAGTTTAAAATGAAGTGCAGCTGTTATTTTTAGGATTGACTGTTTCTTAACCAATCAACCATTTCAAATAGAAAAATTCTCACTAATTTGTACAGTGTATTAAAAAAATATATTATAATAATATATTATAAAATATATTATAAAAATATATTATCATCTTCTTATATCTAGTTCTCGTGACCCCCTGATCTGCACATTTTGTATGTCTCTCTTATCGCATCAGATGTTTGTTCTATTCGAATGAAAGTGCCCTGATGCCACAGGATATTCTGCCATGATTCCAGTTTGAAGCAAATGTATGTTCCATTCAAAAGTGCACTGAAGAGTTTAAAATGTATTTATTTACCGAGCTATATGATGTCACACTTGTCTGTGTGTGAAGACACTGTGCAGTGCAAATCTGTGAATAAATGTTCCAAAGTAAAGTAAACTTCAACAGGTTTCAGAGCACTTCTAATGAGCTGATAATCTGAATTAGGTGTGTTAACAAAGAGGGACATGCAAAATGTACAGAGCTGGGGGGTGCGAGGACTGGAATTGAGAACCGCTGATCTACCCCATATTTATGGGGTCTTTTACATATGACTGCTGCACAGACTTTGGGTTCAGGATCTGCTGAACACCCCCAAACCCATAATAAAAAACTTGAAGTGTTTTTACACGTGTAGAACTTTTCAAAAGATCAAATGTTAATGTAATGATATAAATTATCATTATTTAAAGCTGCCACACATCAGAATTTGCACACACTTCTAGTCGTTCTAGTTGGCAGAGGTTTTGTGCAGACAAATCAACCTAATTTAAAATCTACATGAATCAAGTTACACATTTCGGACTCTTAATGGAATTTTTACATAAATTTAAACCCTTGTGCATAATTTGAAGCATCAACATTCAAGATCATATCAAATTAAACATCTTCTGCTTTGTAACTGTTTGAAA
>NC_068400.1:4708178-4729946 GCF_023724105.1 Carassius gibelio
CATGCGCAAAACTGACCTCGTATGTCATTCCACCAGAACTGCTTCGTTAACAACAGTGAGCGCATGATTTACATTTTTAATATGGAAACTTTTCTTACAAAAACGCATCGATTTGCTACCGGAGGCCTTTGTTCACCACCTGGAGCTGTGTGAGACACTTAATTTTTTTTATTTTTTATTTTTTTTTATTAAACTCCTCAACGAACGATGTAGTGCAACACCAGCTGAGGGCATCAGACGGCTTGAAATATCAAAGACAATTTTCTTAAATAACTTCAGCTGAATTCATCTAAAAGAAGAAAGCCATATACACCTAGGATGACTTCAGGGTGAGTAATTTATGGCTTAATTTTCATTTTTGGACTTACCCTTTAATATTTAATATTAATAATATTTAAGTATTTTGTACTGAAACTAATTAGTATACTAAATTTTATCAAAATGCATTAATGCACAAAATGTGTTACATTTTAGTTTAAATTGTTTTTGTTTCGTTTTTTTCTTCTTTTAAGGGATAAGGTTTGTAAACTGAAACACACAAATTAATGAATAAAGTGGATAGTGAATATCAAGTTTGAGACATAGCATATCATTTATAGACATAAGTAAAAAAAAAAAAAAAAAAAATATATATATATATATATATATATATATATATATATATATATATATATATATATATATATATATCATATATATCATTACAGTGATAAATCAAAAGATGTCATTTGGATTAATATTTGTTTTGGTTTGGTTTTAATATTTAAAGTTTTGGTTTGAAATTAAGGTTTCGATTTGTTTGATTTATTTCTTTTTAGACAATATGTCATTGATTGCAGTGAAAAGGGAGTCCAGCAGATCTCCACAGATCGAGCGCTGGATGTGTGTGGGGTCAGAGATGGAGGCTCATGTCCAGACTTCACCACACAGTCATGCAAAGCACGAAACACTCAACAGATGGGAGAATAGCCCATTGTGGATGAGGCTCGGGAGAGATGTGTGACAGCATTGTGACACCATTATCAGTTCATCTCGCAAAAGATGTGGGATATTACTCAGAATAATGGGCAGAACAGAGAATCCCAGAGGCTTTGATGGTCTGGGATACTAGATGAATAAAGAAGATCTGCCAGTCTGATCACAGAAAGTGCACAATTCAAACAAATGACTGCAGAATGCAGTTGATACCTTAACTAAGGAAGACAGAAAGAAAGAGAATAAATCAATCAATAAAAATTCACATTTTAACTGTCAAGTTTTTTGATGCATTTAAGCTTTAAATGGTTGGCATTTTCAGTTTTTGACCTCAACAGCTTGACCAGTAACGTGTCACGATGCTAATTATGCATAAAGCACATTTTTGGAATCAGTTCTTTGATCTTGCATCTTATACTTCCTTCTTGAATTTCACCGAGCTGCCATGTGAAGTTTAGCTATGGATGAAAGCCCAAACTGATGAGTTTCATTCCACTGAATAGGGCTGAGAAAGACATCTGGTACACCGACGCTGAACTGTTTGACAATTTCGTATTGCTATTCCTATGCCTATGCAATTTGCCTTGTTTTACTCATCTCAGTAATTATACATTGCTCGAAAAACCACACGACAATCAGCCCGAACGAGTAACATGGAGGAAAACAGACAGACAGACAGACATAAGTTAGAAGTGCTGAATGTGTAATGATTTATCTGCACGGCGGCGGTAGCAGAGGTGCCAACAGATGTTTGGCTGATGCTCTGGTAGGATGGCAGGTTCTGAGAAAAAACAGCTGATAACAACTCAACAGCAGCAAATAATCACAGCTGAACATTACAGTCACCCACTCACACGAGCAACAGCCAGTCATTAAGAAATGATGATACATATGAGGGTGAAAGAAAGAAAGAAAGAAAGAAAGAAAGAAAGATAAACTTTTTTAATTCAAAAACAGTTAAAATGATGAATTTCTGTAATCTTTCATGAAGGCAAAAAAATCTCAGAAAAAAAAATGTCTTTTTAAAAAAATGAAATTAAACTGCTTGGAATAATCGTTCATTATTATTTCTCATGGAAAACTGATTATGAATGAGGATGATGATTGTCATTGTTGTTATTATTTTATAATAATACGTCTATTAATATATTAGATCGTTTGACCAATGCAACATCAGTTCAGGTTGTAAAATGTCATGTCAACCCCCCAAAAACAAAGTAATAATAATAAAAAAAGAATAATGATAAAATAATAACAAATAAAATTAAATAATAACATTTAAATTAAAATAAAATAAGTCAAATAAAAGTTTTGTTTGTTTGTTATACTCTTTTATTTATTCTTAAAAGTAAATTTATAAATACGAAAAATGAAAAGGTTCTTACAATTATTATTATTACGATTATTATTATTATTATTATTATTATTATTATTGTTGTTGTTGTTGTTGTTATTATTATTAAAAAGATTAAAAGATTAAAAGATTAAAAGATTTAAAGATTTAAAGATTAAAAGATTAGGGTTAGGGTTAGGGTTAGATTCCTATAACAAGAATAAGATACATTTGACAAACAACTGATGGCCAGGAATGTCTCAAGCAAGCAGATTGAAACACAAACATACTAAACATGAATATGAATCCTTAAGCTATCCCATAGTTATTAAAAGACATACACAATAAGTGATTATAAACAAGATAGTCAAATGTGTGGATTACATATAAATGAATATGGAGTTAAGCAATGGACTGATATTCATTTAAGTCCTTTTGAGTTCATTAAAAAAATTTCTTGTGCCATTCTCTGACATAAAGATGTTCTGTAGGGACCAGAGGTTAAAAGGCCCCCCCTTAGGAATTTCAGTCTAGTTCTGCTAGGTTTACATGTGCTGGCCGGCTTTGCATCTTGATTACTTGCCCCAAATTTGACAATGTCTTCTCCAAATAGAAATTGTCAATAATTGTTCTAGTGCTGTTAATGTCGAAAGCTGTTCTGTGAAAGCGTTGGTTGGTTGGTTATCTTGCTTCTGACTCTGGCACTAGGAATGATTTACGACCTCCTGTTGCCTTTCTGAGGAATTCGGCTCGTGTTTCGTGTGACTCTTTAATTTGTCTGGTTTGGGTCTGATATGCTACAATCATCATTTATTATTATTATTATTAATAATATTATTATTATTATACAAGTCTCTTAAATGTAAATAAAATGGCAGAGGCAACAGTAGTAAAGGTTGCAAAATGTCAAGTGTTGCAGCTCCTCAAAAAGCTTAATAATAATTCAATATATATATATATATATATATATATATATATATATATATATATATATATATATATATATATATATATATATATATATATATATATATATATATATATATATATATATATATATATATATATATATATATATATATATATATATAATCATGACAAACTTTTTTATTAATAAAAGAAAACAAAACAAAAATCAAAGGAAAGAAAAGAACAGGCGAGTGGAGCTGTACAGCACCTGGTGAGCGGAGCGGGTCGATGCCCTGATGCCTCTGTAGGGGGTGGTGATACTGACGCCATTGATTGGGTCCCAGTGTGTTACTGATGTGTTTAAATGGGAACACAGCTGAACTTTAAGAAGGGAAGCGGAGTTCTGAGAGGCAACAACAGACATTTGGTATTGATTACTCCCAGGGGTACGAGGCAGTGTAATCCCACCACAGCACGAGGGAATTTGCCAGAAAATTCTTCTAAATTGAGCTATCTTCAAGATCAAGGAGGAACTATAATGGCTCTTGCTGCTGGCGAATCTCACCACAAATTTAGCCCTCATTGTTATCAATGAAGAGTGTTTTCATGATTAATAGATACACTATGCAAGTGCTTCGGCTAATTGATAAGCAGCAGCAGTAGGTGCAAATAAATCATTTTTATGGTTTATTATTGAAATCCAAACTAATGATTCTCGGGTTTGTTTTCCAAAGGAAGCTGCATGGTAACAGACTAAAAGATATAATGATTATGACTTGAAATGTTTCTAAGGCTCCAAAACAACATAAAAAGCTAGTATTCTTCTATAGTGCTTAGTCGACCTCCTGTGTGTTGTCCTTGTTTGAAAAACTGCCTTGATGATATATGGTGTACATGTCTCCTCCTCACCTCATGGGGTGTTTTTATTGTAAACTGGGTTAGCTTTTGCTGTCACCTTTACCTGTGGAACATTGTGCATGGTGATAAGGATCATGGGAAACCATGTCCCCCTTGACCAGAGCTAATGATGTTCTGGGTCTAACTTAAAACCTGAGCATCACAGTTACAGCAAACTAGTAACTCCTCAAGCAATGCAGTTCACATTCACAAGCTATTAAGGCCTCTTCACACTAAGGATGATAAATATAATGATAACATTAAAGTTGTTGGAATATGAGAGCCAATCACGATCCACCAAACTTTAAAAGGCCTGAGCATTTCAAAGGAGCAGATCTGCTGCACAAGTTTATAATAAACAGAATGTTATCATCTGTTATCATTATATTTATCATTCTTGGTGTTAACAGACCTTTAGTATGTGCTTGAACTGTGATATACGGAAGTCAATGGGGACCAAAAACTGTTCGTTTCTACAAAATACTTCAAAATATATTTTTTGGTGTTCAACATAAGAAAGACACTTACAGTATACAGGTTTTGGTAGACTTGAGAGTGAACGATTCCTTTAACAGAAACCTTACCTTTCATTTAGTAACAATTCTGCTTATACATGTAAACAATCTGCAAGTCCATCCCAAAGGGAGTACATTTCTCCAAACAGAAAACTTTTTACCTGAAATGCCTGATTTGTAGTCCTGCCATTACTTGCATAAATTAGCAACGTCAGCATGTTACACATTTACACAGTTTTTGTCTGGCTGCTTTGGTCTTCCCTCAGTGAATAGCTGGGTAAGTGATTTCACTATATTCTGTTATTTATTCATTTTCTTTCTTTTTTTATTTTTTATTTTTTTTTTTTTCTGTATGGACCACAAAACAAGAACTTACAATATAGAGACCCTAGTTAAAAAAAGGGTGATAAATTTCTAACCCATGCTTTAAGTAGTTTAACCAATCACAACAGACTGGGCCAGCTGACCAATCAGAGTAGACTAGGTTTTAATGAAAGTATACCTTTAAAGAAACTAAAACAGAGCGTTTCAAATAGAAAGTGAAAAGTGAAGTTTAGTATTAAATTTCAGGTCATAAAAAGTCTGAAATACCCTAAATGGTACACTCTTAAAAATAAAGGTGCTTCATGATGCTATAGGGAAAGCTTTTTTTTTTTTTTGTTTAAACCTTTAAATGTCACTCCAATTTTTAAACTTACAAACTTACATTTTTATAATTCATGAATGAAAACATGTACTATACCATGTATCAGGTAATGCAATGTCTGATTTTACAATTGTTTTCAAAGGAAGAATTTTGAGATTTTAAGCTTATATATAATATATACCCAACTCTACTCTACACCCAACTCTACTTCTCATTCCATATATCTCATTCCATATATAATATATACCCAACTCTACTCTACACCCAACTCTACTTCTCATTCCAGCCTGATGACCCGACGGTAGCTGCTCGCATTTCAGCCTGTCTGAGTGACATTTCTAGCTGGATGAATGACCATCACCTTCAGCTTAACCTTACAAAGACTGAACTACTGGTGATTCCAGCTAACCAATTGATTCATCACAACTTCTCTATACAGCTAGGCTCGTCAACCATAACTCCTTCGAGGACAGCCAGAAACCTAGGAGTTGTGATGGATCATCAATTAAGCTTCACTGACCACATTGCTACAACGACCCGGTCCTGCAGGTTTGCCTTATACAACATCAGGAAGATTAGACCCTTCCTGTCAGAGCAAGCAACCCAACTTCTTGTCCAAGCTCTTGTTCTCTCTAGACTGGACTATTGTAATGCTCTCTTGGCGGGCCTTCCTGCATGTACTGTCAAGCCCCTGCAAATGATCCAGAATGCAGCAGCGAGGGTTGTCTTCAATGAGCCAAAAAAAGCTCATGTTACTCCTCTCCTCATCAGGTTACACTGGCTACCAGTAGCTGCTCGCATCAAATTCAAGGTACTGATGCTTGCCTACAAGACGACCACTGGCACGGCACCAACTTACCTAAACTCACTGGTTACATCCTATGTGCCCTCAAGAAGTTTGCGTTCTGCAAGTGAACAACGCCTTGTGGTGCCATCCCAAAGAAATTCAAAATCACTCTCACGGACCTTTTCCTGGACTGTGCCCAGCTGGTGGAATGACCTCCCAATCTCAATTCGTACAGCTGAGTCTTTACTCATTTTCAAGAAACATCTAAAAACTCATCTTTTTCGCCTGCACCTAACCTTCTAACACCAGTACTTTTCCTTTTCTTGTCTCTTTTTTTCATTTATATAAAAAAAAAAAAAAAAAAATTATATATACCTGGCTATGCGTTCTATACTAGACTAACTGAGACTTGTCATGGCACTTGTATTCTGTTGTTGTTCTCTTGTTGACCTGACTGCTTCTATTGTTCTCATTTGTAAGTCGCTTTGGATAAAAGCGTCTGCTAAATGATTAAATGTAAATGTAAATGTATATATATATATGTATAAGTTTGTAGGGACACGTTGATGGCTAATTTTGCTGGTACTTGTGACTAGTGGCAATAAAGGGCTACTACTACTACTATATCATGATTTATAAAGCGTGATAGGGAAAAGGGAAACGAAGAAAGATTATTTTTTTTTTTTTATGACAAAGGTCAGAACTCCTGTTATGATGTAGATTTTTGAGGTGCACTCTTGTCATAATATAATCTATTACTTTTCCTACATACTTTGTAATGCGTAAAACAGTGGTAAAATATCTACTTGGTAGTCTTAGACCTTTCCAATTATATCCAGTTTGTCATGATTAGATTAGGATTTATTTGTGTTATAGTGAAGCAATCTTCGGCATCCCTCTCAGGGGACGGGTGAGAGTTAAAAGGACTAAACAACAACCTTTACTCGGTTCATGTTATTTTGTGTGCCATATTTATGCCTGTATATGCCTATGGACCAACAACTATAAATATTCTCTCTTGAAATGCATCCTGTTTCTTTTTCCGCAGTGTGGCGAGCATCGCCAACAGTTTACATAATTCATTACCAGCTCCCATTTATGCAGATTTCATGATTAGTAAATTAACCTCTTGGCCTCCATTCAGAAGTAATTGTTCAGGAGAAATCTTGATTTGGGTTATGACTGTTAATTCTGTTCTGGTGAGTAATGCAGCTGTCAGCTGTGTTGTACATCTGTCGAGGCAGGGTAAGTGAGAGGAAGAATGTTCTGGAAAATGATACAAATGGTTTAGCGACGGCTCTTAACAGAGGAATGTTGGTTTGACATATCCACGGCACTTATAGCAGAGATTTATCAAGAACTCAAACATCTATCAAAGAAGCCAGTGAGATCATTGAACAGTCGCGGATGTCGCGCTAACTGTCACATTCATTATCCTCTGAAATAAACCAAGCACTTTTAGTTCCACAAGACTATATATAATGACGCTGAAGTGCAGCGGCTGGTGAAATAGTTTCCTATTCTCACTAAATAAAGTATACGGCCTAAGCTTACCATCCATGGAAGAGAGAAGCATAATTTGATATTTTTTTTTGCAGTCTCCATGGACACAAATACCGCAGAGTCGGATATTTCCTCGTTGCATTGTCCTGACAGGCTTCATGGCATGTGTCCCAGGCAAAATGAAACCCCTAAAATACATCTCTGAGATTTGCATATGATTACTTCCTTGTGCTTTCGGCCATATGTTCTGCGTGCGTTAATTAGTTTATGAAAGAGAGACAGCGGGAGAGAATCGCTAAGAGGGAACCATTTGCTGTCCAGGATGCCATCCTGAAATGAAAATGCAGGTGTGGGGTTTTATAAATGGAACTGAGACCCTTTTTCAGACTCTATCCCTGGACTGGCCTGTTGTGCTGACAGGTCTGTCTGCTGCTGGTCATTTCTCTCATCCAGACTCTCAGGTCTGTCTGCTGCTGGTCATTTCCCTCATCCAGACTCTCAGTGAAGGTGATCTGAACCCTTGTACTCTGTGTCTGATGCTTCCCTCACCCCCTGTAGTTGACTTTTTACTGTCCTCTTTCATTTATCTGTTCAGACTTCACGTATCCTCCAAAAGAAACCTTGACCTGACTGCATTTAGTCTGGATTTTTTCATAGACTTTTTCTTTCTTTTTTTTCCCCTGCATATTGGAATACTCCTATGACAACGTCTCAACCCACACAAATAATAGACACAAGTTGGTTTTGCTTCTCTGCTAATGTAATACCTGGTTGTTTTTATGTATTTATTATTATTATTATTATTTATATTTTGCATATTCATTGAGTATGCAATTTCATGTCATTTTCACACTGACCCAACAAATGCAAAGTATTAATCAAGTATGTATATCATTTTTAAGTAAGTATATCATTTTTCCTGTGATGCATTTTCAGCAGCCATTATTCCAGTCTTCAGTGTCACAAAATCAGTTTTATTATTTAACTCTGATTTACTTTTCAGTATTCTTGTTGCACACATTTGATGCCACATTTGGTTAAGTTACATTAAGTTACACATTTAAGTTTTACATTTACATTTACATTTAGTCATTTAGCAGACGCTTTTATCCAAAATGACTTACAAATGAGGACAATGGAAGCAATCAAAAACAACAAAAGAGCAATGATATATAAGTGCTATAACAAGTCTCAGTTAGCTTAAACTCTGTACATCTAACAAGGGTTTTTAAATAATATAATAAATACAAATAAATCAGATAGAATAGAAAAAGAATAGAGCAAGCTAGTGTTGGAGGTCCTTTTTTATAATTGTATGATAAATGAAAATAAAATAGATAGAATACAAAAAGATTAGAAAGCTAGTTCGAATTTTTATTTGTATTTTTTTAGTCATTATTAAGTTATTGCTTAATAAAATATATTTGTACTTTTGAATGGTAGTGTATATAGTGAATATAGTGTGCAACATCAATGATGGCTGTTGGGTGTAAAACATGAACTGCTTGTAATGTACAAAAGAAGTATTACAGGAAATTGGTGCATAGTATTTTGCACTGCATTTATATTGTTTGCCAATTGTTGCATCATGGTAATGTATTTTAATGTCCCTCCAGCCTCTTGCATGTAAACATCTGTATGTGCGTGTTCTCACATAGTGAAATCAATGAAATGAGTTAGATGAAAAGATATAACAACAGACATCCTTCATGACATACAGTGCTTTAATTTTGCAGGCTTGTGTTTATGCTGAGGGAACTCATTTCTCTCAAACAGGAGATCAGGAATAGCAATCAGTATGCTGTGGGGCATCTCACAATACAATCGGCTGATCTCTGAGCTATTTCTGTATGTTGCCGCATGTAAAGATGACTATCGTTCTGCGGGGAGACAGTCTTTGGTTTGGCATCTGTAGGTCACAGGAGATATTGACAGAAAATGTCTCCTTACACATAACCACCACAGCTAATTCCTCCATTTTAGAGGTCAATGTCGGAGGACGCCTCTGCCTCTGTGTTACCAAACAGTAATATGTCAGTTGGAGATTGAAATGGGTTTTCTTTTGAATGGGCCAGTTTTGCTTCTAAAGGAAGAGTACACCCTAAAATGAAAAACCTGTCATGATTTACTCTCCCTCATGTCATTCCAAACCCACCCTGTATGAGATTTCCTTCCATGGAACACACAAGCTTCGAAAAGGACATAAAAGCATCTGAAAAGTACTATAAAAATGGTCCATATGGTATTATTCACTAGAAAAGTTCCAATTCAGTCAGCTGTTAAACACTGCAACAAAGAACAAGCCGATTAATTGAATTAAAGTACTGGATCATGCATTGAAAATGAGTCATTCTGACCAGTTTTGTGAATCGAATGAATCAACTGAAATACAAACAATCATAAAAATCAACAACTTTTATGACTATTATGGTGCTTTTGTGGTCTTTCTGACAAGTGTAACCTCAGATTGTACATTTTGGTGTGAATTAATTCTTCCTCTGCCTGAGGAATAATGATAATAATAATAAAACACCAAGTTTGTCCCACAGTTAGCAAGAAAAAAATAAAATAAAAAATCCCCCATATTTTACATGATGGAACTCCATGGAAGTAGGTTTAAAAGATCAGCCATTAAGTGCTGTTTGATTGCAGCCAACGGGCAAAACACAGCACCATCTACCCTGCCAAGCAGCCACTCAGTGATGTGTAAAGAGAGAGCGGCTGTCATTTTCAGTGCTGGAATTTCATTGGATGCACACAGTTTGTTCTGGATACTAATACTAATTGCATTTTAATGTGTCATTAAAATAAACCCATAAATCACCAAATAGCACAGTAATTTGGGTTTAGAGATTTACTGGCCTCAGAGGAGACGTAATCCTACTTTTCTGGACAGGAGTGCATGGAAGGGAGCAGGAGACTCCTGGCAAACATGAGAGAAACAGACATTGTTTTTCTTTTCCTTTTTTTTTTCCTCTCTTCCCACAATTACCACTCTCAGTGCCACTTCAGTTCAGAGAAATTCCTCAAGCCCAGGCACTGCAGAAAGAGGTCGAGGTGTCAGAATGCAAAGTGGATATAAAACCTTTCTGCTCTGAGAGTTGAGACGTAAAATAACGGCGATAAGAATTTAATTTAAATGGATTGTTCATCCAAAACAACAACAACAACAACATGGTAAATACTTAAGTTTACATGTGTGAACTCTGAATGGCAAAACACTTGCCAGTATCATCAGAGTGGTTTGCAGGAAAATCTGACTACTCTCGGTGAGGACACAACTCATACGATTTGAGGTTTTGGTAGCATAAGCGGATGTTCCTGGGTTCAGACTCTGTTTTGGGTGAATGGTTTGGAATACCAATGTCTCTTAAATATTCCATGCATTTCCAGGGCAGATGAGTGTGCAAGAGAATCATGGGTTTATGGACACACATTGTAAGACAGCTGCATGAGGAATGCACAACACTGTCCTGCTTGGCAGGAGCTGCCTTAATTACAGGAATACATATCACGACTCACCCTGTGAGCCTCAAATTAAATACATTTCAGTCTGATTACAACAAATACTGGCTAAGGGAATATTTTATTAGTTCTACATAAACTTTTTCAGATGAAAAATAAATGATCATAAATTGAGCTACAGTAGATCTCAGTAGGATATCTCCAAGCATTCCAGGGGTAAAGATAAATGTAACATAATGAGACTAAGTCACTAAACGGCCAACTACTGCAAAACAAATACAGTACCTGCATCTTAGTCAACTGACCTAGCCACCATCTGCACAAAAATAAGTGTTTAACATTGAAAAGCAAAGATCACAGCACTATTTTGATGTAAAAGAACATTTCAGTCTGCATCTTATTTACAAAAATCACTTAGGCTATTTACTTAGTGATTATTAACAACCATTTTGTGGTATTAACCCTCTGGAGTCTAAGGGTATTTTTGGGGCCTGGAGAAGTTTTGTCATGCCCTGATATTTGTGCTTTTTTCAGTTTCTTATAAATATCTAAATGGGTAAAGTCTAATATCACTGTAATCAACACAAACTGGGCTATAATAATATGTGAAATGCATGCATGTACATGATTGTATTTTTGAGAAAAAAAATGTTATGCATGGTTAGTGAAAAACTAAAAATGTTAAATCACTTGAATAAGGCAATAAAACACATACATAAAATTGGTTGCCGGAAAAGTTGAGAACTGGAGCTTGTAGCCTAGAATTTTTCTTTCTGAATGATGTGAAAATCATCTTGTTTACTCACTCACAGAAAACAATATATTGATTTAAATTTTCTAAAACACTTTTTGTTGGTAAAAGTCATATGCGAGAGGGCGTGAACTATCATGAATATCATTGTGATTTACACCTGAGAAGACAAAGGCCTGCATAATGAGCTGCATAATGAGCCTCTCATTCAACTGTGCCACTGTGAGGGAGGACTTACAAGAAAGAATGTGAGAACAAAATAAAAGTATATAATTTTATGTTTGTAGTTTATTAAGAATATATTTAATTATCCCACAACATAATTTAATATCCACTTGGGGGAGCAGTTAAACAGTTTATTAGGGACAATCAAAGCTTACTTTCAAACAATTTTTTTGGCATCCTTACTCCAGTCACACAATCCTTCAGAAATCCTTTTAACAATCTTATTTTCTACCAAATAAACCCCATTTATTATTATCATCATTCTCAAGCAGGCAGAACTGTTTATGAGATATGTTTATGTCCATCTTCATTTGATCATCCATGGTGAAAAATAAATAAACTAAAATGTATTTGAAATACATTTATTTCATGCTTAGTATACCACAAATACCTTTCCGTTTTTATGTACTTAATAAAAATATGTCATTTTGGTATACTAAACCGGTATACTTAAAGTCTGCTAAATTGGAATGACTAAATTTGTACTTATTGCACATTAATTATGCGGTAGTAGTGATGAAAGCACACTAAATGTATACTGAAGTATATTTAATTATGCTAAATTGGAACTATTGCAAGTATACTTTGAATACATTGCTTTTAAAAGTAAAAAAATATTATTCGAAGATCATACAATCTTTGTCAATAGTGACATTAAGGGACAGTCCCAATTCTATTTTATACCCCTTCGCCTCAAAAAATATTACCTTACAAATTGGTACACCACTACTATACCATCACACATCATCATACATGGTCAAGCTCCTAAAAAACACACACCTAATGTATATACTGGTGTGCTCGTGTGCATTAGAGCCTTACCGTTCTATATTAATATGCAGCTTACTGACACACACACACACACACACACACACACACACACACACATTGGAGATCGTGCAGCTCACACATCCAGGAGCAAAGTAACTTGTCAACACTGCCCCATGACTTTTAAGTTTAATTACCGAACAGCACTGAGAGGATAAAATCAGTTTTTGAAGTAAACTCACTCATTGGTAAAGTATAGAGCCTCTCTCTCTCTCTCTCTCTCTCTCTCGAATTGGCAATATTGGAGATACAAAGTTTAGCGATTTCTACTCATTTTGAGGACTAGCCCCCCTCAATGTCTATAGTGGTTATCACCCTTATCAGACATGAAAATATGTTGTGGCAGTCTATCAGTCTTACTGCATTTGAAGCAATAAATGTGCCTCTGGACTGTTTCAAAAGTTGTTTATTTGATCAGTTGTTGCAGTTTTCCCGTACATCCCATTAACTGGAATCAGAGGAGCATATATTTGCGATTCAGCTAATGCAAATCATTATGATAAATCAATAGTGCATTAGAGTAAAAGTTCAGTGCACTCATATGAGTGGGAGTTTGGTCTCCAAGCCAGAGACTGTGCTAAAATCATTAACAGACAAGCTCTAGAATGGGATCGGTGATGTATAGAGATGTCATTTGTCCATTCTCTCTTGGAGCAATGTCATATTCACCAATAACCCAAAATCAGCAACACTGGATGGATGGGAAAGGAGACGAGACAGAGAGAGATTTCACTTTAAATTTCTCATAATTTGTACAGGCCTCCCACAGCTATATATCTTTGTCAAAATGTTTTATCCATCAGGTACACTCCAGTCCAAAGACAGCCTCTGTCCCCTCCAGGAGAATTCGCTGTGACTTTTCTCCCGCCATCCTGTCCTCCATTTACCAGATAAATGGAGGGAGGTGGGTTGAAAGGCATCACAGCTCTAATAGGTGCACCGTGACAATAAAAGCACATTAACCTGCTAGCATGAGCTCCCTGCTCATTACAGCTGCAGAGCTTAGCAGGTCAGGGTCAGCAGGGCCGGCGAGCTCAGCACCTGGACTGCTGCTGCAGGCCACTGGAGATGGAAGTCTGGCTGAGGCCTTTGAATAAAGATGTCAGGCACGCTGACAGATTCCGAGCCCATTTCGAATTAGCCATATCCAAGAATATTAAAATCTAAAATCCACAGCCGCCCGCAACCCACCTCCTTTGCTAAAGCTGTCAACAAAAGAGAGGATAATAGCTGACCATAGACAAGACCCAGGGACCCTGCTCCCAGCATGCACCTCTCCTCACAAAAGCCTTTTCAGACTCACAGACTCAGACTTAGAGACTGTGACCTGAAAGGGACTGCTGGGAAATTAAACGCAGGCCAGGGTAACAATGCTGCAGAAGATTCCGGACCCATACGTGGAGCCAAAACTAGAGCTTTATTGTCCACACCCAAACTTTTGTCTGGCACTGCGGCACTGATTCCTTGGAAATTTCGGAATGTCCTCAATTACGATCTTCTTCACCACAGGGGTGACTCCGCCTCCCTCTCACCTCGCTCTAATCTCCAGCTACGCCGATGGAGCTGACCAATAAGAGAGGGCGTTCCACAGCCCTCACACCCAGGCAGAACTGAGATAATTAGCCCAGGATTTCTCTGATCCCCAAAGTTCCTCACATCTCTCCTAGAGAATCGGCCTTTTGTCAAAGGCACACTCACCCTGCCTGCAGGAGACATAATTACACAGCCTTGTTTTTCCCTGCGGAGGCCCCCCACTTTACAAAAGAACCGAGGGGGAGGCGGATTCGTTTTAAAGACAAGCCCCTGTGTAATCCTTCAGATGACTTCATTTGATTATTTCACGGACGTTATTCAATCACTATTTCGCTCAGCTCAGAAGCTCAAAATGGAGCACCTGGGCATTTGTCAAGTGCCAAGTAAGCCAGATAACAGTTTTTAAATGAGTTCTTTGCATCTAAGAAGTAACGGAATTGAGCAAACAACTTTAGATAAATGATTCAACGTGAGCTTGGCTGTTAAGGTATAAAATTAACATCTCCAATAGCTTTTAATTAAAAACAAACAAAACCAGGGCCCACAATCAATTTAAGATTTAATAGAAGTACTCGCTGGATATGCCCATTAATTAATTATTTTAATGAATCACACTTAAGCCCCTTAAAATTCATATGATTAAACATAAATCTATCACTAGTCCACAACAATTCATTTTGCAATCAAGTATCAATCTGTAATATTGTATTAAAACTATAACACACTAATTTAGAGTTGTTAATAATAACAATAACAACAACAACAACAACAACAACAACAACAATAATAATAATAATAATAATAATAATTATTATTATTATTATTATTATTATTATTATTAATAATCAGTTAAATTTTGTAGTTAAATAAGTGACAGGTAATAACATTTTATTAAATTTAATTATTATATTAAATATCTTATGATCATGTTGATGATGATAATTGTTATTACTATTAATAATAATAATAATAATAATAATAATAATACCAACACAATAACCAAAATAATTTCAACACAATAATTTATATAAATTGATTTATCATTCAAATACTAAATCTAATAATTTAAAATTAAGTTAATCATGCCCCTATTTGTGTGTACATTTTTTATTATTATAACTGGAGCTGTCAAATGATTAATCGTGATTAATCACATCCAAAATAAGTTGTTGTTTACATAATAAATGAGTGTGTACTGTGTATATTTATTATGTATATATAAATAAAAAAACACATGCATGTATATATTTAAGAAAAAATATTTTATGTTTATACATTGTATATATTTCTATATAATATAAAATGTAATAATATATATATATATATATATATATATATATATATATATATATATATATATATATATATATATATATATATATACAAACAACTTTTATTTTGGATGTGATTAATCACGATTAATCGTTAGACAGCTCTTATTATAACTATTATTAAAGTATTACAATATAAAATCATTAAATGTAAATGAAAATAATTTAAATAATAAAATAACAATTAGACAACAATAAACAAATATGATACAATGGTGTCCACCTCCTAGTTACTTCACTCTCATTACGCAGAGGACAGAGCAGCAGAGGAATGGACACTGCATACTATAAAGGGAAGTGACAAAACCATAGTGCAACAGTGGAGCTAAAGGCCTATAGTGTTCCTGCAGGACCACACTTATTCCTGTCCTTATCATGAGGACGATACCTCAATTTCTAGTAACACTGCAGAAAAGATACAGAATCAATGAGAGAAAGATGGGTCTCGTAGGACTTGGGATTCCTCTCCTGCCCTTCGGCCACCTGAGAAGTGCTGAGTGAAAACTTTGAATCTCCGCCGGAGTCGGGAATCTAGGTCAGCCAGCTGCCGCCGCTGCCACACTGCTGCATGGATCTCTGCATTTTGAAAATGGATGCAGAAAAAGTGCTGCAGCAGCACCAGTACCAGATTTCAGCACATGGGCGCTGGGCTGCATATAGATCGATACATTTTCCATGTTATATCTCTATGCACTGAAACTCGCTTCCTCTTGAGTTTTGCAGCAGTTAGCGTGTGGTAATGACTCAGGAAGCTGCATATAAATCAGTTTACTTTGCTCCTCTGGGAACACCTGCATGTGTCTCTCTTATTAAAAGCTGTTACTGCAGAAAAAAAAAGCTAAATTATATGTAAAAGAAAACATAAGGTGATAAGCCGTCTGGTCCCTGGTGGGCTGGCAAGTTATTATAGGTGAGCTTACCTACAAAAGCAGCAACAGCTGTGGAGAAGCAAACATCTGATATAGGTTCACAAAATTATTCACTTTTAAATTTGGCACCTGGCAAGAAATTACAAAGCAACTCCCTTAGTATTAGCTTTTCCTCTCCCAATGATGAATTTAAGAGATATTTCGAAAGAATAATGAATTTACCACAAACCCTGCTTCTCAAATCTTTTGTCTGGTTGGCAGTGGGAAGGGTGTGGTGTGTTGTAAAGCCCAAAGTGGGGCTGTTAGTTAGTTTAAGAACAGGCCGAAGTGTAAGGGTGCAGTTACTCCGGAGGAATACTGCATGCCACATCCAAGAGATGCCAAACTACAAAACTCTGCATGGTTTATTTTTCTTTGACCAAAGTCGTCAGCCTGTCAGCCCACCATGACACTCAAAGCACAAATAAATTCCACCACCAATTATTCAAAAATAGGGCTTAAGATTTTATACTATGCATTCTACTTCATCTTTTATGAGCAAAGCCATAATTAAAAATGTGTGTTAAGAAAATTACATGATCCAACACATAATCCCGGCAATTCGAACAGTAGAGCATGACATAAGAAACAGAAGTGTCTAGGGCAGTGGTTTTCAACCTGTGGGCCGCGGCCCCCTAGTGGGCCGCGGTGGTATTGCAGGTGGGCCGCCAATTATTTTCTGTTCATTTGCAGTCCATTCTAGGGCTGTGCGATTAAAAGGAAACGTCCTAAAATCACGATTTGAGCGTGCGCGATTTCTAAATCGCTTTATAGCACAGTTTTCCGTGGCCCTGACCTCCCGTAGTATGCTATCTGATCCAATCAGAATGCATTGCGCCTAGCGCGAGAACAGAGACTGGGCATATGCCTAACTCCAGGTTCACACACTGTCTGTGATGCGCCTTTTTTCTGAGCCAATGTTGACGGATCAGAGCGTTCTCACTGCGGTAAAAGGCTAGAAATAAAAATGTGCGAAAATAATTCATGTCCAACACATGAGCATAGAGTGAATTTGTTAGTGAACAGGATGCAGTTTAAGTGAGAGGAGACACGTTTTAAGTGTGAACGAGCAAAGGAAATCTGCGTGCGAACAGAGAGATTCGCACTCGTGCATTATTTTAATGTGCTTTCGCGTTATATTTATGCGCTCTCACTGCTGACTGCAAACACATAGCCTACTGTATACACACTGCAAACACCTGAGGCACCGCTACAATTAATGAGCTCTATGAACAATGCATGGCAAAAAAGAAAAAAAAGTCCCTGTATACAGGATTTTTTTTTTTTTTTTGCTACAAGTCTATACATTTTTTTACATCTTCACTATAGTGATAATTTTGACTTATGTCTGTTCTAGAGATGTTACAACTTTTTGATAAAGCTCTGATTGGTTTTCTTTTGGAAATATGTTTAAAATTAATCCTGAATTCATTTATGACTGTAAAAGCATATCGGTGTGTGTCACAATTGCAAAATTGATCAAAAAAATCGCGATAGTTTTTTTTTTTTTGTCCATGTTTATTCAATAAATACAGTTTAAAATCTAGCTTCTGAGTACTAAGTTATTAACCCAACAATAGCGGGGTCAGTTAATTTTTTTGAAGTGGGCCGCGCAAACATATGTGTTTGGTTGTGTGGGCCGCGAGTTGAAAAAGGTTGGGAACCACTGGTCTAGGGTTTGATCCCAATGGAATTAATGAACTAATAAAATGCACACAAGATGCTTTGGATAAAAGTGTTTGTCAAAATGCAAACATGTATAAATAAACATCAATCAAAATCAGTTGCTCTGCGCTCTTCATTGTGGTTGTTTTAAAATAAGCATTTGATAATCAGGACATAACCAGACATAACAGTTGAGATGTTTGACTCTAATGCAATAGCTATTTAGAGGCATGCATGTTGTATTGTTTTTAAAATGAGGCCAGAAGAATTTACTGGGAGCCACAAATTGTGGAAGAGATGGCAGCATTGCATACTGTAATACATTCAGAAAGGAATTTACAGGAACTGACTGAGATTTTCTAAGAGATGTTGCTGATTTTCTGTTTGTCCATGAAATGAGTTTTTTCATCATTAATATTCATGCAATTAAAAACATAATGGCTGAATCATCACAAGGCTGATCCCTCCTTTTCGAAGACACAGTTCACCTGAAGCCTAACATATCTGTTAAAATACCAGAAGGAGCTTCATAAAATTAAGGTTAAACCACTGATGTCACATGGACTATTGTAACAATGCCCTCACTATACCTTTCTGGGCCTTGAATGTGGTAGTTGTGTTGCTGTCTATACAGGGTCAGAAAGCTCTTGGATTCTGTCCAAAAATATCTTAATTTGTGTTCTGAAGATGAACGAAGGTCTTACTTGTTTGGAATGACAGAAGGGTGAGTAATTAAATGACAGAATTTTCATTTTTTGGTGAACTATCCCTTTAATTGTTGAACCCTGTATTTATACTGTATCAAAACACAGTTTCTGTCTTTCTTGGAAGGATCTGGCTAGTTCTGTGGAAGCCAACCCTCCCCCAAAAGTGTGTGATACTATTTAAATAGCTATTCTCTTACACAAATAAAAATATGGTAATTGCTCTCGCAGGTGGGTGGAAGAAATTGGGAGAAGCTGGCCGGACTACTGTTTTTCTCATGACCTGCAGAGAAAAGGCCACAAAGCATTTGTTCAATCCTACCACAAACGCCTTGAGCAAACATCCCAAGAAGAGGGAGGCAAAGTGCCGAAACCCAAACAACGATGTCGAAACGCTCCGGACATTTGAATGTGAATGACGGTTTAATGACCCCTGTCAAGTCCTCCCGCAATTCAGCCTGTGTTTTTTTGCTTTTGTAATTTGACTTTCAGTCAAACTCCCCAAGATCCTTGTAATTACAGACCATAATTAAGTTTGTGGTGATGTGATGCACAGCCAGGTCTGGGCTGAACGTTGGGGGAAAGCCGAGCACTTGTAATGTTTGTGCCGTGCATTGACATTGACGCAGAGCCGCAAAGACAACAAGCACGGTGTGCTATTTAAATGTTTGGGAGAGCAAAATGAAAGGTGACACTTCAGAGTTAGAGAAAAGGGTGTGTGCTCAACCGCCGACTCGTCCCGGGTGCTTGTAATTAACTTTCTCGGTGATGGGTTCACAATTAATGCACTACGGTGTTTGTGACAGTTCCGCTAACGCTCACACGCTGCTCGTGGCAGAACCTACGGGGAGAGCTTTGGGCTTTTATCTAACAGGCTTTAATCGGGTGTTCCTCCCTCTTGTTTGTTCAGACCTTCTCAGCGTGATGGTCCCAACACCTCCTTTCTTGGCAGTTTGCCTTTGTCAAAATGAAACTTTGTTCGATTTGTGACAGCTCTCCTGCAAGGCAAGTGGCAAAGGCAGTAAAAGAAAGAGAGGACAGATTTAAAGCTCTGTCTGACTGAATGTCTATTCAGTTGTGGTGCTATTGGGGCCACTCAAAAAGGCAGTGAGGAACAAGTGTGGGATACACCAGTAGGTCAAATGGGACCAGCGGGTCTTGGTGCCCAAGCCCTGGCAGTCTTCCCTGTGGTTGTGGACCAACCCCCGAAGCAACAAGACCCAATATCTCTTCCAGGTCAATACCCAGCTGTACAATGGGTGCTGGAAATGTGTGTGAAGATCTAGCCAGACGATAAAGACCAACCTGTCTCGTCATTGCTATTGGCATGCAGGCAGGTGCATGCCAGCTCCTCTCTCAGCATGTTAAGCACTCATGGAAAAGTCTGTGGTAATGAGCTGCTCAAACAAGACATATCAAGATAGGCTAGAGCTAAACTTCTGCCCCCAACAAAAGGACATCCAAGGAAAGCATTCATTTTTGTCAGGGAGGTCACAGAGATAACTCATTAGGTTAGTTAATAGTGTGCACTGCTGTCCTCACTTAGAACTCCAGCTTCTGTTCGATGCGATGTGCAGTAGGGCGAAAAAAATGACAACCTTGCAATTGTCTTGATACTTCTGGGTCAACATGGAAGAGCTGGAATGCCTTTGGTCCTGTCGGATTTGGTTCATGTCCCCTGAGAGCTGATATTTTTATTGTGAGCTCACATGGAGTGAGATATTAATCCTAATTAGGTGGTACTTATGTCCCAATTGACCATTCCATTCTTTTTACTAGACTAGAGGATATTCCCACTAGTCCAGCAGTGTGAATGGTCTTGCAACCATTTTGGATCTACGTGGAATATGCTGAGAAGAGATGACTGTAGACGGACTTCATTAGGGAACAGAAAGAACATTTATTAAACGTCTTTCGAGACTACACACTTGAACTAAAATAAAATAAAATAAAATGTTTGTGACAGAACCGTAAAACTTGCACTTCTATCAAAAGTTCTTTCCTAGAAGCATTCTTACAAAGCAGAGTAATATTTACAGTATACAGCACAAATATATTATAGCCCCCCCCCCTCCAATAAAAAACAAACAAACAAAAAAAATTGTTCATCATTTATTCACCCTTGTATCCTTCCAAATCAATACTTTCTTTCATCTTCATAATACAAATTAAGCTACTTTTTATTCAATCTGAGAGATTTCTGTCATTCCACTTGAACCTTAGATGCATAAAAAAGTTAATTTGTGTTTTAAAGTTCAGAAAAAAAGTCTTACACTTTGTTTGTTGCACGTGATGAATGGAAGTGCTCCTGAACAACCATTTTTAACTGCACAAATATGTCATTTGTCAAATTAAAGTTGTTCAGCTCCTAGGTATTCCATTTTATTATCCAATCTGTAGAAACATCCAAGCTGGTTTTCTCTGAATAAATATCTGAAAGTAAGCTCTCACTAAAATGAATCAAAGCAATACGGATACATGAACTGGCCTATGGTTAAAGCTGGATTCATTTCAACATCAGTTTCTCATCAGACAGTTATTTAATTAGAGTAATTTGATTTAAAAGTTTGTAGCCTTTGAATCAAAGTAAGGCATGTCAACTATTCTTGCGGCTGTGGATTAATGCATTCCTTAAACCAAGTCATGTATCTGGACAGAGTTTGGGTCCTTAATTGCCCAAGTAATTCAAAAGTCAGATAAATAAAATTTTAAACGCCCTCCTTTTCCCTTTTTTTTTTTTTTTTTTTAAGAGGAAATTCAAAGCAGCACTCCAAATGTGCTAAATTTGCCTGG